>NW_027070004.1:112489-130257 GCF_002906115.3 Quercus suber
TTTTTTTTTTTTCAGCACAAGTTGGACCAAAAACAAAAAGCACACAACCAAACAAAGTCACAAAGCATAGGAAGTATTAATGCACGGGCATGTTGTAATGCTTATGCATGGGTACCCTTCATCACCCACACGTCACGTGTGTTTGGGGTGATATCCCTATAGGATTGAGTACGAGAGTTAGGACTTTCAAACCTTCTAGTGAAGCTTTCCAAGCAAGTGGTGAATGCACCGATCATCTTAATCACGTCCATTACACCAATACCACCATTTTGGCCTCTTAATGACTCAACAACCCAAGTCCTCTTGTCATTTCTTGGTCCTTTTGACCTTTGATCAGTTGCATTCTTCAATGCTCTAAGTTTATGACAATTTGGTCTGGTGTGTCCTTGAAGTCCACAATGATGGCAAAAATGATTCATTCTCAGACCTCTTTGTGATTTTGGAAGAGATTTCCCTCTAGCTTCAGGTTTGGTCACTGATTGGTTACGGGGCTTATTTAACACCTATTGGTTAGCCACTTTCTTCTTCTTTTCATCCTCTACTTTCTTAGGTGTAGAGGCAGCCATTACTGGTTCTTTGGCTTGCACAAACTTCACTTCCTTGGTGATTTTGACAGCTAAACTACTTTCTCTGGTATATCCCAACCCAAATTTGTCTAAGAATTGTTTTTGAGAGGAAATGATATCATCTAGCTTCTTGGTGGAGACCCTCTCTACCTTGGCATTTGCTTGAACTACCTCAAGCTCAAGGAATCTAATTTTTAGGTAAGCTTCCAACAACTCTCTATTTAGCTTCTCTATCTCACACTTAGCTTCCTTATGTTGCACTAGGAGACTTCTATAGTCCTTCTCTTCCTTCTTCATCTTTTTCATGGCTGCCTTGGCCGCACGTGCATAATCTCTTGATTTCTCAAGGAGTGAATTGAAGTTTTCTTGAAGACCCTCTATACTCTCATCTTTTTCAACATCCTATTCTTTTACAATTCTCATTGATTTCTCATCACTATGCTCCCCAAGTTCTTGAACAAGCAAATTCAAGTTCTCCGAAGACTCAACTTGAGCAATAGTCATAAAAGCTGAGTAATTCCTTTCTCCACCATAACTTTCCTCAGAATCAGAATTGGATGAATCTGAGTCACTAAGAGTTGTGGCATACACCTTGCCTTTCGATTTCAAATAATTAGGACATTCTTTCTTGAAGTGTCCATGCCCATTGCACTCGAAGCAAGTGATTCCTTGTGTAGATTGGGATTCTTTTCCATCTTTCCTTTTAAATTCTTTTTTCTCCTTCCTGGAACTTTGGAATTTCCCTTTATCACCAAATTTTCCATTATTCTTGAATTTCAAGAACTTTCGAAAATTCTTCACAAGATATGCCACATCTTTATCAATAACATCCTCATCCGATGAGTCGTGAGCTTCAACCCTTGCATTAATTATCTTAAGAGCAAGAGGTTTGCTCTTCCTTTGTGTGGGTAATCACAGTTCATAAGTCTGAAGTGAACCAATCAGTTCCTGGACTTTGATATCATCAAGGTCCTTACTATCTTCAATTGTTGTCACCTTGGCACAAAAGCTCTCTGGTAACAAATGAAGGATTTTCTCACAACTTTCGAGTCCTTAGTTTTCTCCCCCATGTTGAATTTGCCAATGACCACTTCATTCAGCTTGCTATAGAAAGAGTCAAAAGACTCGTCCTCACTCATTTTCAGCTCCTCGAACCGAGTGGTCAGCATCTACAATTTGGTATCCTTTACTTTCTTTGTTCCTTTATACGTGGTCTCCAATATTTGTCATGCCTCCTTGGCAATAGAAATGTGAGATATCCTGTGGAACTCATCTGGAGACACACCACAAAAAATAGCGTTAAGTGCTTTCCTATTTGCATTAGACGCTGCGAGGGTTGCCTTATCCCACGTGGATTTGGCAACCTCTAGCCTAGTCCATCCAATATCCACCACATCTCAAACGGTTTCATCCATTAAACACAAAAATGCCTTCATCCTAACTTTCCAAAAGGCATAGTTACTACTATCAAAATATGGTAGTGCATTTAAAGATTGAGACCGGTCCATCTCAATACGGGGTCAAGGATCGCACTAAGGTCTTTAAATCACAAAGAGTGCACCCGCCCTGATACCAATTGATTCAAATAGCGCGTAAAACACTATGAACGTTTAGACCCCCAATTACAAAATTATCAATTCAAGCTTAATTTCAAACAATATATGTGCAGAAAATGAACATAAGCTAACAACATAATTGATAGGCAATCTAAACCAATTAAAATCACATTCACAGTAGAAATTAAATGGCAAAGATTAAGAGAAGAAAGATGCAAACACAAGGACAACACAACGATGTGTTATTGAAGAGGAAACCGAACCCCTTGGTGTAAAACCTCTCTGCCAACCTCCAAGCGGTCAATAATCCACTAGAAAATGTAGAATTGGGATACATGAACAGCAGTAGACCCTCCAAGCCTAATCTACGTAGTGTACCTAGGTCCTCCAAGCTTCTTGCTTCAACGAGGTTACGTCGAACCTTTGTCTTTTCTAACTTACCGGATTCCGCTATAGCCCATAGCATCAACCAATAACCATTGGTCCCTTTCTAACTACTTTCCAAAGCACCAAAAATCATTCTCACAGATGTGGGTATGGTGAGAAAAGGATTTGGCCAAGAACCTCTCAAGGATGTAACAATGGAGAGGGTGAGAGTAGAGGAATTTGAAAAGTCTCTCTGTAAAGATTGTGGATGAGTCAATCTTGTTTTTCTCTAAGGTTTCTCTCTAAAAAATTCTCTCTGGAATCTCTTTACATTTCATGGGTATAAGGGGAATTTATACTAGGGTGAGAAAGGAATGCGAAGAGTCAGTTTTTCCAAAACAGAGCTGGCTAGCAACTTGGCCTCGCGACTTGACTGAGTCACGAGTTCGAGCTGCGAGCTAATTGAATGGATAGTTTGGACTTTTTGTCCTATAGTGATACAGCTGGCATGACGGTCCAGCTTCTCTGCATGCTTCGCTCGTGTGTATCATCTGGCAGCTTGCTAGTCGCAAGCCACCTGCAAGATCTAGTCGCGAGTCCTTGCTTCATTGCACAGTCTTGAGCATTTTTTCACACTCTCTTACATACTGCCCTTACATGATTCTCATCTAAATACAGGGTTTTTAAATGCTGAATTACAAGTAAATTGACACGAAATAAAGCCAAAAAGATGGTTGATTAAATTCAACCTTACAAACTCAAACCTATTTTATTTTGTTATACTGTCAAGAAAATTATATTAGCTTGTAATATTCAGATGGATTTAACACACTAAGCATGTAGAGATGGATTTTCAATTCAGTCGGAGAGGGAACAGCTATTAAAAATTCCCTCCTCCTCTTGCAATTTTCATGAAAAAAAAAGAAAAAAGAAAAAAGACTATATATATATATATATAAGCTTAAGTTAATCATTTCTCTCTTCTAAGTTCTAACTTAAATATAATTAATTTTAAAATGTGGCGTCCAAAATAAAAATTCTGCTTCTGCCAGTAAACCTTAAATAAGTCATCACCTAACAAATTTGTGAAATGTAGTTGTGAGTTATAAGCGAAAATTTTAGACGAAAGAATCCAGTTATGGTTGCAGACTTGCAGTTGCCTACATTTGGCACTCATAGGTAGACGAGGGAGGGAATTGGCTGAAACACTTGCATCTTCTTAATTAATTTCTTTTATATCATATGTAAAGAGAGAAGAAATTATTAGCTTTAGCTACGTGATTATGAAAGCATATTATGTGTACTACTTTTTTTTTTTAATCTTTTTTAATTATCAAGATCCAAAATTTGTAATAAATTATTATAATGATTGAAAATAAATATGCGATTTCTTTTAAAATTCTTCAAATCTTTAGTAGTAAAATTTTATTCAGAAATATATTTTAAATTTTTTAAAAATAGTAATATAGTTTCATATAGTCTAAATTATGTTAGTGATTTTAATGCATTTACGATGAGTCACGTGGTAAAAGCACATTATACAATTTCTAATATTTATATGGAGAAAACACAACATGCATGCCATGTGTAATGATATATTACACAAAATCACATAACATGAACACAAATTCAGGAATAATAAATATTTAATTTATTAGGTGTAATGTGTATTTTTTTTTAAAAGAATATCATACTTATGGATAATTCATTCATTTGCACACGTAAATTGATTGTAATTATGTGTGTTTCTTGATATTTATGAACTATTTTACTTTATTTTTCAAAAAAAAAAAAATTTTTATTTAATGTAATATTGAATGCTAAATAAAATTTTATCTCAGATAAAACAAAAAACAAAAGTACCCATTCACATGATTGTAGCGTATCTGGTTATTTGTTGACAAAAACATTTTCATTAAGAGATTAAATTCTATAAGGATGGGGTGTAAAACCTATGTTTTACACCATCCAATAAGTGATTGCCACATCAGCATTTTATTTAAAATTTATTAATATTCAATACATCCTACCACACTTAATAATATCTCGATAGATTCCCAATTTGGTTGGATTTATATATGGGTATTGGAATTGATTGAGTGTGATTGAGTTTATTCTTAAATATGTGATAAGATGATGTGGCATGTTAGGATTGGAGGGGTAAAACATGGGTTTTACACCATGTCCTTATAGAATTTAATCTCTTTCATTAAATGATGTTTTATATATTTTGGAAAAAGAAAAAGGTCAAACGATGCATAAATATCATGAGGACACGTAAAATAAATTTGTGCATGTGAACTAATGAAATATTGACAAACATATATATATATATATATAACTCATAATTATGTTATTTTACAGACGAAACTACACTATTGATCCCTAAAATTTACCTACAGAGCACAATTAGTCTTTTAAGTTTAAATTAAGCTTTATTAGTCCCTCAAATTTGAAAAATGAGCGCAATTGGTTCATCTGTTAGTCTTATTGCCTGCATGGCTAATAGAGCTATGATGTGTTAAATTTTAAGTTATGTGTCATCAAATTTAATATTTATAAAAAATCAAGATTCAAATATGACATAAAAAAACTATTAACCCAATAGAAGAACCCAATCTAATTGGGTGACCTGTTTAGAAATGGGTATTCCCAATTTCAAATAATACTGCCCAGATTTGAAACTAGAGAAGGAGATCCCTAATAACACCGTTGTCCACCGCTCTCACCGCCGTCCTCCTCCATCTTGACCCATTTCTTTGATAGACATAGTCACTAGTGTGACGAACAATTCAGCTACATATTACTTTTACTTTTAAAATCAAAACTAAGCATGATTAATTGATTATAATATCTGATGTTTTGTGGTGGTCATGAGAGAATAATGAAAAGAATAGTAATTACACCAAAGAGTCTTATGTAGTCCGTGAATGAAGTTGGCACTAGTAGTCCACTAGGCTAGTAGCTAACTCCTAAAGCTCGAGAAAATAATGTATGTTTTTCAACGTGAAAAGATATGTGACACCAGTGGCTTTGTGTGTTAGAGGAATATGTCTCGAGGAAGGAGGAGGCAGTTGAGTGGTGGATAACGGCGTTGTTAATAATATCTCATTTGGGTAATGTTATTTGAAATTGGGAATATTTGTTTCTAAATGGGTTACCCGAATTAGACTAGGTTCTAATAAATTAATGGTTTTTTAATGAGTAAGATATTGGATATTAATATTTTAATAATAATTTAGATGCCACATCACTTAAAATTTGCCACATCATAACTCCGTTAGCCAGGTAGGCACTAAATCTAGCTGTTTTTAACGAAATGACCAATTGAGCTCATTTTTTAAACCTAAGGGACTAATAGTGCTCAATTCAAACTTGAGGGACTAATAGCACTTAGTATGTAAACTTGAGGGACCAAAAATGTAGGAGAAAATGGACAAATGCCCCTTTCAAAAAAAAAAAAAAAAATCCAGCATTTTGCCATTTCTTCTCAAATTAATTAGGGAAATATCCCTCTTTTGAAAATCGAGTTTCTCAAAATCGATTTAGGCCCTATAGCGATGTTTTTTGGGAGCTTATAGTGACGTTTTCAGGATCTATAGTGGCGTTTTGTAACTCGATTTATATAAAATCGAGTTATAGGTAAAAAAAATTAAAAAATTGCCTATAACTCGATTTAATGGAAGTCGAGTTACGAAACGTCACTATAGGTCCTAAAAACGTCACTATAGGTCTTCAAAAACGTCACTATAGGGCTCCAGAATTTTTGTTTTTAATAACTTGATTTTAAGAAAATCGAGTTTCAAAAGAAGGGCATTTCCCTAATTAGTTTGAAAAATAAGGCAGAACGCTGCTTAGTTTGCCCAAAAAGGGCATTTAGCAATTTTGTCCCAAAAATGTGTTTTCGCCTATTTTAAAACCTGCCCTCTTTTCTTTGTTTAATGTTTTTAACTTGTACTTTGAATCACACGTTAAGAAGACCTTTAAAAAATAACCTAGATTAACCAAGATCTACCATTAATAGAAAGAAAAGGAAACAAGGCAAGCAATCACAACTTCACAAGTCCCAATCAAATAGAAATTTGTGACTTCCTTCACAGTTCAGGTTATATATCTTTTAACCATTCAAGGAAGAAAGAGGGAATCATGTAACTAACTAACATATAATTTCATTTTCTATTTCGCACGTGGACTGCTATCCATGCATTTTAAAATTAAGTAATGCAAAAAAGTTCAGTCCCAGCTGTTTTAATTATATTTTTATTTTATATATAGTACTCAATTAAGTTGTAACTTAGACGCTTCAATGGGATCCCACATATGCAATTGATAGGGCAAGCATTAAAGTCTAATTGGGTTAGAGTTCCACGTTGTGGACAATTGGTGACAATTAGCAAATACCACACAGCAGCCATGTGGTATTGACTATATTATGGAAGCTAAGGCTTAGACTACTATTTACAAAGCATGAATAATTGAACAAAAATGCATGGTTTTCAGACCCAGACTGTTCATTGAACCATAAAAGGAAGATGTTCAAGGTTTTTGAGGTCGAACCCAGGTTGGACTGAGGTCGAACCATGACGATGTCATAATTAATTTAATAATTATTTTAAATATAAATAAAAACATTAAATTAATAAAAATATAAAAATTAACTAAAATAGTCTAATTTAATATAGAGATCTATCTTTCAAATATTTTTTTATATCATAACTTTCGCAAACAAATAAGAAATATCAATCCTAAGCAAATATTATAGTATATCTTTATTTATTTACATGTTAATTAGTAAAACTTGTGATAATAACATAATATAATAATAATAATAATAATGTAATAATTATTATAAGATAAGAATGAGAAGACATATAAATAAACTAAAATATTTAAATTATCTAATAATTTAAAAATTTAAAATAATTATTTAATAATTTATAAGTACAAGTACAAGTATATCTATTTCCAAAAAAACTTTAAATATTATTATTCAATATCTAGTATTATAATATTCATACAACTTTTGATATAACTCGTTATATGATAAGTTGTGAGGCGATGAAAAAAAATTGGGAATGTATTTGGGTTCACATTTTTCATCACTCAAATTTATAGCAAAAATTGTTTTAAAATATTGTAATATTAACATGGTTCTAAACATAAAGAAAAAGTCTGGTGCCACACCCATCACCAACTACAACTCGCCACATAGACAAGGTGTGACACAAATTGTAGCTAGGTTATGCACTAGAACTGCTCACACATAAATTTGTTGCAATACTGTGGCAATCTAGAAATACACATACATTATGTCACATCNCCCCATCACCAACTACAACTCGCCACATAGACAAGGTGTGACACAAATTGTAGCTAGGTTATGCACTAGAACTGCTCACACATAAATTTGTTGCAATACTGTGGCAATCTAGAAATACACATACATTATGTCACATCACATTGGGCTCCAAGGCCAAAACTGAAAAGAAGTAAGAAGTAATGGATTCAGCTCACCTTTATTCAAAAATTAAAAGTTTTCAATATTTCCAATGCTAGTGTCAGTTAGTAGTCATGTGGAGAGCTTAGGAAACTTCAAAAAAAAAAAAAAAAAATACAAAACAAAGAAAGAGAAAGTGAGAAACCGCATACATAACAAAGTTCAGAAAAAAAGGAAGAGAGGGACTTAAGTCAATACAGAGTAGTGGAGATGGACAGAGAAGAGAAGAAAAAGAAGGAAGAAGAAGAAGCACCTGCTTCATGGCGCCACCCTTGCTTTGTCGTCGTCTTCTTCCTTTTCTCGTTCTTCTCTGTTTTGTTTCCTTACAAATGAGTTTCCAAATCTGAAAAAATGAAACCATGCAAAAACCGGCCACGCTTCCTAGAACTGTACGGTCTGGCAGCGGTTCGAACGGTTTCATGCTTTTTTTGCATTGAGAGGTTCTTAGTTCTAATAGAATCGTAATAGTGAAAGATTCACGACTAACCAGGTCGGACTGTATGGTCCGGTTTGGGTCTAAGGACCATCAAAAATGATGATGATAGCCTTAAATATGACAAGCATGGGAGCTAAGGCTTAGACTACTTTTTAAAGAGCATGAATAATTGAACAAAAGTGATGATGATAGCCTTAAATATGACAAGCATGCTACCTTATACTATTATTATTGCTTATCTACACTAAGGATTGGCACTAATGTCTCACCCAATTATTCATTATATACACAAGTTGAAATATGTGCTACTTAGTGATTAGCCCCCCACCCCTTTTGTTATCTAAATAACAATATGTGGAGCCTTTTTGATCGAGAAGATATCTCATGAGACAGGTTTTTACGAAACATCTCTCTCCTAACATATGAAACTTATGTATAAAACTCATTGAGAGAAATGTCTTAATTACAAAACCGTCTCATAAAATAACTGTTCTTGTTGATCAGCTTTTGTCCTTTACGAATCATGTATGATGCACATGGAGCACAGTCTAAGAAAGCTAGAGGAGTTGGGAATTATTATTGGCCCACAAATATGCCAAATTAGCCCATTAATCATGGATAGCCAATGTTTTGTCTTGTTATGGCAGGGCTAAAACTTTATGGTCAAGAGACACCAAAGAATGACTGCTTTCGGTATCATATGTTTGTTTTTTTATTCCCCTTAAAACAGATTGTTTAACCTAATATATTAGCTAAGTGATTACTTAGGTTAATTGTGAGATCTAGGTTAAACAAGGAGAGATCATATCATGCATAGCAGCAGTAAAATAAAGAATACAACTATATGATCACCTAGGAAAACCAATGAAACAAATCGTCTCAAGGTAAAACCCTGGGGAGGATTTAACCTAGCTATCCTTAAGGTAAAAAAAAAAAAAATCCAGATGAGGACCTACTTTGGGATGCTCTTGGAGAAGACTTGGAATTCTTGTCAAACGGGAACTCGGTCAGTGTTTCCTCTCTTCCTCTAAAATTGAGGGTGCTTACAATCATCATGTTTCATAACTTGTACCCATTATCTAGCACTGGGTATATGAACCTCGGACGTGCCTTTTCTTCAAGATCTGATCTCTAATGTAGAGATTGACATTTGTGCACATATCTTTCATATTCTGCGTAAAATGATTCTTCAAGTTGAATCAAGGATATGCATTCCTCTTTGCTACCTCATTTCTAGGATATTGAAGCTCAAAGTAATTCATCCATCAACAGATGAGGCTTCCTGCACAAAACCGTCTCCAATCAACATGCGTACGTTTAACGCTAGCATTGTTCATAGTCGAAAGGGAATCAAAACAGAAACTTCAACATCTTACAGTGGTTTACGCTTTAGCTCATCCTTCTTTGACGAGAAACTAGATAACATTGTGGCATTTGTCCACGAGTTGAGCACCAAGATGTCCGGACTTACATCTATCTTGCACCACCTCAACATTCGGTGGGATATGAAGTTCACCTCTATCCAAATCAATTGGATCAGATTTAAAGAAAGCTAGAAGAAGATGAAGACTAGTTATTCCATGACAAAAAGGGGAGATGATGTTGACAGGGGGAGTACAATGATTAGGGGAGAAACAGCTAGATCAAAGGGGGAGATTTCAACAAGAAGGCCTATGTTTAATATTTTGCTTCATATTAGCATATTTCAATTTTTATGTTTTGTTATTTAGTTTAGGTTTTGTTTGTACCTGTGCTTTTGTAAGCTTTTAAGGTTCATGTACCATGCTTTGTAGCTTTAGTACTTGTTGTTAAATGTCATGCATCTTCTTTAAGTACATCACTCTTGTGCCCTTTGTTGGATTTTATATTCCTTAATGCAATTTCTTAGTGTTTTGCATTGGTTGAGTGTTGGACATGCAAATGATACTTTACTATTGAGCTTATTAGCTTATATGTCCGGATGTTCATTCCATGTGTGAATGAGCATTGTGATCACTTTTTATAGTGATTGTTTGTTTTTGGTCAAGCCTTGGTTTATTACTTATTTCCATTCTGCTTGATCGCATTGTGCTTGCTCCATATGCATTATAAGTTTTCTGCATACAATGATCATATTGTGTTGTTGTGTTTCAGGAGATGCTTGTTTTTATGGTTCAAGAGTTTCACGAATTCTAGAGTTAGGTGTGAGTGAGTTTTGATCAACTGTTTCCAACTCACGCGTTAAGTCTAGAGTTTGTTGTAAGGTTTTGTCACGGAATAGCCAAAGGGGGAGATTATAAGGTTGAATTTAATCAACCATTGTGTTGGCTTTATTTTGTGCCAAATTTGCTTGTAATTTAGCGATTAGTAATCTTGTATTTAGGTGGGAATCATGTAAGGGTAGTGAGTGAGAGAGTGTAAAGAAATGCTCAGTATTGTGCAAGGATGTAGAGACTTGTGGCTGGGACTCACGGGTGACTCATGACTGGCAAGATGCCAACTACAGTACACGAGTGAAGCGTGCAGAGAAGATGAATAGTCACTCCAGTTGGAGCACTACAGGACAAAAAGTCCAGCTTGGCCATTTTGTTATCTTGCAGCTTGAACTCGCAACTCAGTCAAGTCACAAGGCAATCCGCCAGCTAACCTTGATTTGAAAAACCTGATCTTCGCATTCCACTCTCACCCCAGTATAAATACCCCTTATATCTACGAAATGTAGAGAGCTTCTAAAGAGAATTTTGACAGAGAAACCCAAGAGAAAAACAAGATTGATTTATCCACAATCTTTACATAGAGATTCTTCAAATTCCTCTACTTTCATTCTCTCCATTGTTACATCCTTGAGATGTTCTTACCAATTCTTTTCTCACCATACCCACATCTGTGAGAAGGCTATTTGGCGCTTTGGAAGTAGTTAGGAAGGGATCAATGGTTATTGGTTGATGCTATAGGTTATAGCAGAATCCAGTAAGTTAAAGAAGACAAAAGTTTGGCGTAACCTCGTTGGAGCAAGAAGCTTGGAGGGCTTAGGTATACTGGGTAGATTAGGCTTGGAAGTCTTCTGTTGTTCATGTATCCCAACTTCATTCTTTAGTGGATTATTGACCGCTTGGAGGGCGGCAAAGAAGTTTTACGCTGAGAGTTTCGATTTCCTCTTTGATAACATATCGTTGTGTTGTCTTTGTGTTTGCATCTCTCTTCCCTTAATCTTTGTCATTTAACTTTTGCTGTGGATGTGATTTTATTTGGTTTAGATTGTTTATCAATTCTGGTATAAGCTTATAATCATTTTCCACACATACATTGTTTGATATAAAGCCTAACTTAGTATTTTGTAATTTAGGGGTCTAAACGTTCATAGTGGTTTATACACTATTTGAACATTCAAAGTCTTACTTATGTAATGATACAAAAACTCACTACTCAAAAGGATTGTTATTTTTGAAAAGTTGTTTTTGATTGAAGAACTTTAATTTTGAATGCCTGCGTTTTTGGAGCTTTGATCTAACTCTAAGTAACAATTTTTCTGAAGCCTTTTGTTGTTCTAATTTGCTCTTGGTAGTTTGTCACTTGTTTCACAAATCTAACTTTTTGGAACTATGAAATTCCTTTTCCCCTGAATAACTATTTTTCTATTCTATTTTTCTTCATTACTACTGCTGAGGGGAATAGTGGTGGACTTCAACATTTCGCAATTATAAATAAAATTGTTTTGACAAGAGATTCCCAAAGTTCTTCCATTAAGTAATGCTCAAGAGTTTGTTAGCATTGAAATATTTATGCATGTATGTCATCATATACATGTATATTGAAAGCCTTTCTTGGAAGGACCCTTTTTCTTGAAATTACTAAGCACGCAATATCCTTACTTCTTGTTGCTCATGATGTTCTTTTATTTTGTTCTTGATGCTATCATTGAGTTTTGATGAAATTCTATTCTTTTATTAGTTTAAAAAAAAAAAAAAAAAGCATCAGGTATTAAGATTCTTTACTGTTGCCTAAAATCCCCAAAATTACAAAGAACTTATAGATAGAACTTTTCAGTACTGCTCAGGAGTTTTTGGATTTTGTACCGGCTGAATATTGTCTGGTTCTAGGTGACCTTTCTGGAACAGGACTGAGATGGTATATAAATGAGAGGAAGATAAGGTTGCATAATTGTAATTCTATGGAATTTGTCCATCAGAAATCAGGACTTGAAATACATGAACAACTTGCAATTTACATTCTTGCATATATGCTTCAATCCAGGGAACCCAGTTAAGGGATTCTGTGACTTGGTGGAATCTTAATGCAAGCAAGAGGCACAAATACAAATTTTCCCCTTTTTTAAGAATATATAGATTTACAAAAATTTTGGACTTTCATTTATGTGAATATTCTTTTGTCTCTCTTAGGCCTTACATTACTTTTTTACTTGCCCCAGGAATTTCACATAAGACTCAAGAACTGTATGTCATAGTGTTTCTCACTCGGTACCTAGAACAAGGTATAACTCTCTCTATCAAATTGCGATGAAGCTAGTCTTTGCTGGAACTTCTATTGGTATTGTTTGGTATATGAGGTACCACAAAGTAGTGAAGCAAACATACAGCAAGGATGAAGATACCTTTAGACATTACTTTCTTATACTCCCATGCTTTGTGCTGGCTCTTTTCGTCCACTTTGTGTTGGGCTTTCTGGAGCTTAGTTATGTTTGATTCGGTTGATGACCCAATCCGACCTGAATAATGTTACGTGATTTTTTAATGAGATATTTTCTGAGGCTTAGTCTATGGTGTCGGCCCAAGTTGTAGTAAAATCCCTGCTACTCTGTAGACGTAGGCAAATTGCTGAACCACGTAAAGATTGTTTTGTGCATATGATTGTTTTTCTTTAGCGTGTGTTTTCTCTATTTTTTTTGTTTCTCACAGATTGGGAATTTTTGGTTAATTCCCTACACTTTGATTTTACTGTAGTTAAGGTAAGGAAAATTTTGTCTTTATTTTTTTGGTTTGTTTTTTCTTAGATATATTTTTTCTTTTGGATGAAGAAACTTACCTAAAGAGGATCATACATCAACTATTATTTGATAATATATTTTTTAAAAAAGGATGTACCTAGTGCACAAAGCTCCCACTTTTGTGTAGAGTCTGAGAGAGATCATGGTAGGTAGCCTTACCTCCAATTTCTTGAAGAGGCTGATTCTTGAACTCGAACCTGAAACTTGTTGCTTTGATAGCATATGCTACAAATAATTGTCAAGACTTGTCAACCTTTGAACTAAGGTCAAACATGGTGCTTTAACCCACAACTTGGGTCTGACCTTTCTTTGTTATTTGAAATATGACTTTTTAGTGTTATAGTTCTTCTTTCAACAACTAGCAACTAAATATTTGCTTTTCAATTATAGAGGCCACATTTGAATATCAGAGGATTAGTATGTTTAAAATGTGTTGAAAAAACTGCATTACCAGATCACATTCACAGAAATGATTTAATACTGGGAAAGACATCCATCAGGAAAATAGTACTATATGGTTAGCCAAAGTGTTTCTCCAGATATAGGAATCATCAAATTAGTTTCGTTCTAGCACTACTACATGGTTTAAAAGAAAAAGGAAGGCATATACATGGTTAAAATTTCTAGACAGGATACAACAAATAACAATTGTGGTTTCAAGGCCCTGCCGTGAATATTTGATGAGAGCACAAGAGCAATTATGTAGATTGAGTAGTCAATATTTTTTTAGAAGTTAGACTGGCCCACAGATCTTATAATGTTTTTTCTTGAATATTCGGAAAATGAGATGACTGAAAATATTGTTTGGAATTTCTTTATGACATGTCATTTGGGTTCAGTCTCTTTTGTATTTGTTGGCTCATAGCCTGCTTACCTTTATGAGGATGAGTTATTAATTTCTACTTTATAATAGAATACAGCGAACACACAAATTTTCTTTTTTAACAAACAATGGTGAAAAAGGATGTTGGTCTGTAAGTTTTTTATTGCTTTAATAAAATCTTATGGAAGATATATCGGGCAGGATCGAGAAAGTTCCTGTGGAATAACAGACTTTAGTCCTCTTAATGGGGGAAAAAGTTTTATTTGATTCTTCCTCTTTGTTTAGAAGTCTTACTTCACATGATTGGAGCACCTTCAGTGTTAAATGTGCTGAGGATTCATGATATGATCTACTACTTAGAACCATATACACCTATGGCTGCAGGATAAATTAAGGGTCCACCTACTTGAATCCAAAAGCTTTTTGATCTTATATAAATGACTGCTCAACTTTCATTACTATTAACTGAGCAATCTCTTGTTGGCCTTCTAATTCTTCTACAGAAGAACTTTTTTGAGATGTGGAACAATGGTCCTTTACTCAGTCATCTTGTCCAGATTCTTTTTGGTGGCTCATTTAGACATTACAAAGATTAACATACATACATACATACATATATATATATATATATATTCATATCTTGATTTGGACTGGGTCATGTTGCTTTATGGATTATCCTCTCTACGTTTAAGTTTTGGTAAATTGATCTTGATCTGGTTTCACAATGAACAGTCTTGATTTAAAAATTGAGTTGTTTGAATAAATCAACCTTTTAAAAAACAATCAACTATCAGATACCAACTTTGGCTGTTCATTCCTGAACTCTGATCTTATGGTGCAAGTTGCAGTCTGTTATCCCTTTGTAGCAACATTATGGAATGATTTGGTGTTCTACATTTCCTTTATCAGCCATTGGACAGTGTCATTCTCCTATTTGACATAGACTGTAACAAATTCATCTTTTAAGGCGGAGCTACCAGATTGTTCTTTGGAGTTAGAAGCTGTTCTGTCCTGTCCTTTAGAATTAAGGATTTCCTTTCCTTCATATCATTAAAGACCTCTTGTCTTCATTTGTCCTGCCAGTTGTTGGAAAATGACCAGTACTTGTAACAAAACTATTTCAGGATATATAACTTAGAGCTGTTCATCTCATGGACTGCAAAGGAACATATGGAACTCAAAAAGAGGGACAAATCAAGGCTGATAGCATTTTAACCGAATAAAAAATTTCACACCACACTGTGGAGCACAAAATATTTTCTTTTTCTATACCCCAAAGAAATTTCTCTACTCCCCCTTTTTTTCTTCTTTAGGAGAAGTTGGTAACTTTTTACAAAAATATTGTAAAATAACTCCTATATGTCCCTTATTGGGATAGAAAGATCTCTTTTGTAACACCATCCATTGGGATGAAAGACGGCTTCCTTTTTCCTTCAACAGTTTCTTACACAACTATGTGGTCAGAGTGGTAGAGCATTAAAGTATAAACAGAATAAGGCATTGAGCAGAACAAGTAATGTACCTAAATAAGCACAAGTAAGGCATTAAAGTTCATCTGGTTTTAAAAATATAGTCACCCCCGTACCATATAATTGAAGTATACGTAGGCTCTAGTTCATCATAAAAATGATACCTAACCTGGTGGCATTGTAGAAAGAAGTGACATTTGAGCTAGAGCTCATTGGCCCATATGGGTTTGTTTTAAGAATAAGTTTTTTCAATCTAATTATTACTAGTCATGGGCTGCAACTACAAGCAATTTTGTAGCTTATGAATGTGTTCTGTCTTTTCTTTCTTGCTTCAGAAATGTTTGGATGACCTAGAAATTTTTATTATTATTTTTTTTTTGGGATAAGTAAATGATATTAAAACTATATAACAATCACACATCTTGCATGTTGTTACTAATCATTTATGGTATTTCTAATTTGTTTAATCTATTCTGGTTCTTAATTAAATGAATCTATTAGATTTTATATTACCTTCTTTGTAAATTGAATATAATTTCTGATGGAAACTTGACTTAATTTGGAGGTACTGTGGTCATTTTTCGCTATACCTTGAAGCTGTAGCAATCTAACCGCGATTGGTATTAAGGTCAAGGAACATTGACATCTTAACGGGGGACTACGTATTTCTTCTTGGGTATGCCACCTTTATTCTTTCTTAGAAGCTGGGCTACATTTTTTCTATCTTGTTAGGACATATGTGAGAATTGTTAGAGACATATATTATGTATATTGGCTAATCCTTTGGTAGATCTAGGATGTGTTTAGTACTTTAAGGAATGAACAAGTCCAAGAAACAAGTGAAGAAGTGCTATTCATTAAAACTTGATAGATAACTTGACAGAATCATATCTATCAAGGATTAATGTTAAAGCTCGACAGCAGCTCGATAAAAGTTGTATCTATCGTGAATTACGAAATTAGAATTTTTAGATCTGATTTCACGCATATCCATGTGTATTTGTGTAGGGTTTCTTTTCTCACAACTCTAGACATATATAGGGATTATTTTAAGGGCCGTCTTAAGATGATGCAACTTGATGCAAAGTGATTATACATGCATATTGTGATCGGAGACAATTTGCCCTAGTTTATCTTTCTTTCTGTAAAAGCTACTGCATCTTTGCGCTAAGGGTTTTGTAACTAAGGAGCTTTTTGATCTTCATTATTGGATAAACTGAAGAACTTTGCAACCAACATCTTCCTCAAGTTGATGTGATAGTCACGTACTGGGATCTGTGCATCATTGGTTAGTCACATAGTGGGAGCCGTGCATCGAAATGAGAGATGACCGCTACATTACAAGTCCAATTGGGTATTGGGGTAAAGGTTCAACTGTAAGTTGGTATTTGGTACTAGGATTCCTTTTACTCATAACCGCTTGTTTTGATAATAGTGGATTCTCGGGAGTAGTGACCTTAAATTCACCCGGTGGGGTTTTGTCTCGGTAGTTTTCCTCATTCGTAAACAAATCACCTTTGTCAAATTTATTTTCTACTGCATTTAATTTAGTTGGTGATTTGTTTGTGTTACCACGCTTATTGCATGAAATTGAATCTAATTAATTTCACTTGGCTAATTAATTGATTAATTTCCTAAAGATATCAATACATTTTTGGCCTATCATGTCTAATTGACCTTACTACTTTAATTGAATTTAGTTTAATCAAATATCATATTATTCTTCTTTGGATTTAATTATTGTCATTATACATACACCAACTTTTTTCTTTTTTGTGTATTTTTTATGTTTTATATTGTTAGATAGTATCTCTCCAACTTTAGTGCAATGGTTGTGCATAAACACACACATAACCTTATTATTTTCATGATCTAAGTAATAGGTAGCTTTATTAGGTTTAATTTACTTGGTTAGTGGTCTATGAAGTTCCTGGAAAAACTATTTTTTTTTGGTGATATTATCTGTTTAGACTGCAATAGTAACCCTTGAAAATACTATTATGATATATTTCAGGGTTTGTAATTTCAACATTTACATCTCTCAATCAGGATTATGAGATAATGATGTAAA
>NW_027070004.1:135359-178060 GCF_002906115.3 Quercus suber
AGAGCATGAATAATTGAACAAAAATGATGATGATAGCCTTAAATATGACAAGCATGCTACCTTATACTATTATTATTGCTTATCTACACTAAGGATTGGCACTAATGTCTCACCCAATTATTCATTATATACACAAGTTGAAATATGTGCTACTTAGTGATTAGCCCCCCACCCCTTTTGTTATCTAAATAACAATATGTGGAGCCTTTTTGATCGAGAAGATATCTCATGAGACAGGTTTTTACGAAACATCTCTCTCCTAACATATGAAACTTATGTATAAAACTCATTGAGAGAAATGTCTTAATTACAAAACCGTCTCATAAAATAACTGTTCTTGTTGATCAGCTTTTGTCCTTTACGAATCATGTATGATGCACATGGAGCACAGTCTAAGAAAGCTAGAGGAGTTGGGAATTATTATTGGCCCACAAATATGCCAAATTAGCCCATTAATCATGGATAGCCAATGTTTTGTCTTGTTATGGCAGGGCTAAAACTTTATGGTCAAGAGACACCAAAGAATGACTGCTTTCGGTATCATATGTTTGTTTTTTTATTCCCCTTAAAACAGATTGTTTAACCTAATATATTAGCTAAGTGATTACTTAGGTTAATTGTGAGATCTAGGTTAAACAAGGAGAGATCATATCATGCATAGCAGCAGTAAAATAAAGAATACAACTATATGATCACCTAGGAAAACCAATGAAACAAATCGTCTCAAGGTAAAACCCTGGGGAGGATTTAACCTAGCTATCCTTAAGGTAAAAAAAAAAAACTATTCACTATAAGAAAATTAAAGTTTTTATAATAAGATTTAACCCTAAATCTATTACTACCTCCAGTAGTAACTCACTAACAGGACAACATGCAAGCTGCGAATCCACAGACTCCATTCTCTCTTGATTTGCAAGACACAAACTCCCACGTTTGTGACTTTGAGAACCCACTCAAAGATATTAGATCACAGCTTGTTGATTTTGCAGCAACTAGATTCTTCCAGTACTTGATTGTAGATCCTGTTTGGTAGACACTTGTAGAGTTAGAAGGTATAGAACCTCTTAGATCTATAGGAGTAACTCACAAGTCTTCCGACTGTCTTCAAAACGTAACTAGGGTTTTCCTTTTATACTTAGGAGTGATGGACTGAAACCCTAAATGTTTTCAATGGTTGGTCTTGTTTTAAAATTCTGCAAAAATTCTTTTTCTACAATACTCGATCGGTTAAGCTTCATTTCTTTGATCGGTCGAGCTTCATAGAATTTCAATTTTTTTTTTTTTTTTTTTTTGCAACTTGGCATATTATTGAGTCTTGACTTGAACCACTTTGAGCAATGTCTATATTCTTTTATTAGTTTAAAAAAAAAAAAAAAAGGCATCAGGTATTAAGATTCTTTACTGTTGCCTAAAATCCCCAAAATTACAAAGAACTTATAGATAGAACTTTTCAGTACTGCTCAGGAGTTTTTGGATTTTGTACCGGCTGAATATTGTCTGGTTCTAGGTGACCTTTCTGGAACAGGACTGAGATGGTATATAAATGAGAGGAAGATAAGGTTGCATAATTGTAATTCTATGGGATTTGTCCATCAGAAATCAGGACTTGAAATACATGAACAACTTGCAATTTACATTCTTGCATATATGCTTCAATCCAGGGAACCCAGTTAAGGGATTCTGTGACTTGGTGGAATCTTAATGCAAGCAAGAGGCACAAATACAAATTTTCCCCTTTTTTAAGAATATATAGATTTACAAAAATTTTGGACTTTCATTTATGTGAATATTCTTTTGTCTCTCTTAGGCCTTACATTACTTTTTTACTTGCCCCAGGAATTTCACATAAGACTCAAGAACTGTATGTCATAGTGTTTCTCACTCGGTACCTAGAACAAGGTATAACTCTCTCTATCAAATTGCGATGAAGCTAGTCTTTGCTGGAACTTCTATTGGTATTGTTTGGTATATGAGGTACCACAAAGTAGTGAAGCAAACATACAGCAAGGATGAAGATACCTTTAGACATTACTTTCTTATACTCCCATGCTTTGTGCTGGCTCTTTTCGTCCACTTTGTGTTGGGCTTTCTGGAGCTTAGTTATGTTTGATTCGGTTGATGACCCAATCCGACCTGAATAATGTTACGTGATTTTTTAATGAGATATTTTCTGAGGCTTAGTCTATGGTGTCGGCCCAAGTTGTAGTAAAATCCCTGCTACTCTGTAGACGTAGGCAAATTGCTGAACCACGTAAAGATTGTTTTGTGCATATGATTGTTTTTCTTTAGCGTGTGTTTTCTCTATTTTTTTTGTTTCTCACAGATTGGGAATTTTTGGTTAATTCCCTACACTTTGATTTTACTGTAGTTAAGGTAAGGAAAATTTTGTCTTTATTTTTTTGGTTTGTTTTTTCTTAGATATATTTTTTCTTTTTAACCTGAAACTTGTTGCTTTGATAGCATATGCTACAAATAATTGTCAAGACTTGTCAACCTTTGAACTAAGGTCAAACATGGTGCTTTAACCCACAACTTGGGTCTGACCTTTCTTTGTTATTTGAAATATGACTTTTTAGTGTTATAGTTCTTCTTTCAACAACTAGCAACTAAATATTTGCTTTTCAATTATAGAGGCCACATTTGAATATCAGAGGATTAGTATGTTTAAAATGTGTTGAAAAAACTGCATTACCAGATCACATTCACAGAAATGATTTAATACTGGGAAAGACATCCATCAGGAAAATAGTACTATATGGTTAGCCAAAGTGTTTCTCCAGATATAGGAATCATCAAATTAGTTTCGTTCTAGCACTACTACATGGTTTAAAAGAAAAAGGAAGGCATATACATGGTTAAAATTTCTAGACAGGATACAACAAATAACAATTGTGGTTTCAAGGCCCTGCCGTGAATATTTGATGAGAGCACAAGAGCAATTATGTAGATTGAGTAGTCAATATTTTTTTAGAAGTTAGACTGGCCCACAGATCTTATAATGTTTTTTCTTGAATATTCGGAAAATGAGATGACTGAAAATATTGTTTGGAATTTCTTTATGACATGTCATTTGGGTTCAGTCTCTTTTGTATTTGTTGGCTCATAGCCTGCTTACCTTTATGAGGATGAGTTATTAATTTCTACTTTATAATAGAATACAGCGAACACACAAATTTTCTTTTTTAACAAACAATGGTGAAAAAGGATGTTGGTCTGTAAGTTTTTTATTGCTTTAATAAAATCTTATGGAAGATATATCGGGCAGGATCGAGAAAGTTCCTGTGGAATAACAGACTTTAGTCCTCTTAATGGGGGAAAAAGTTTTATTTGATTCTTCCTCTTTGTTTAGAAGTCCTACTTCACATGATTGGAGCACCTTCAGTGTTAAATGTGCTGAGGATTCATGATATGATCTACTACTTAGAACCATATACACCTATGGCTGCAGGATAAATTAAGGGTCCACCTACTTGAATCCAAAAGCTTTTTGATCTTATATAAATGACTGCTCAACTTTCATTACTATTAACTGAGCAATCTCTTGTTGGCCTTCTAATTCTTCTACAGAAGAACTTTTTTGAGATGTGGAACAATGGTCCTTTACTCAGTCATCTTGTCCAGATTCTTTTTGGTGGCTCATTTAGACATTACAAAGATTAACATACATACATACATACATATATATATATATATATATTCATATCTTGATTTGGACTGGGTCATGTTGCTTTATGGATTATCCTCTCTACGTTTAAGTTTTGGTAAATTGATCTTGATCTGGTTTCACAATGAACAGTCTTGATTTAAAAATTGAGTTGTTTGAATAAATCAACCTTTTAAAAAACAATCAACTATCAGATACCAACTTTGGCTGTTCATTCCTGAACTCTGATCTTATGGTGCAAGTTGCAGTCTGTTATCCCTTTGTAGCAACATTATGGAATGATTTGGTGTTCTACATTTCCTTTATCAGCCATTGGACAGTGTCATTCTCCTATTTGACATAGACTGTAACAAATTCATCTTTTAAGGCGGAGCTACCAGATTGTTCTTTGGAGTTAGAAGCTGTTCTGTCCTGTCCTTTAGAATTAAGGATTTCCTTTCCTTCATATCATTAAAGACCTCTTGTCTTCATTTGTCCTGCCAGTTGTTGGAAAATGACCAGTACTTGTAACAAAACTATTTCAGGATATATAACTTAGAGCTGTTCATCTCATGGACTGCAAAGGAACATATGGAACTCAAAAAGAGGGACAAATCAAGGCTGATAGCATTTTAACCGAATAAAAAATTTCACACCACACTGTGGAGCACAAAATATTTTCTTTTTCTATACCCCAAAGAAATTTCTCTACTCCCCCTTTTTTTCTTCTTTAGGAGAAGTTGGTAACTTTTTACAAAAATATTGTAAAATAACTCCTATATGTCCCTTATTGGGATAGAAAGATCTCTTTTGTAACACCATCCATTGGGATGAAAGACGGCTTCCTTTTTCCTTCAACAGTTTCTTACACAACCATGTGGTCAGAGTGGTAGAGCATTAAAGTATAAACAGAATAAGGCATTGAGCAGAACAAGTAATGTACCTAAATAAGCACAAGTAAGGCATTAAAGTTCATCTGGTTTTAAAAATATAGTCACCCCCGTACCATATAATTGAAGTATACGTAGGCTCTAGTTCATCATAAAAATGATACCTAACCTGGTGGCATTGTAGAAAGAAGTGACATTTGAGCTAGAGCTCATTGGCCCATATGGGTTTGTTTTAAGAATAAGTTTTTTCAATCTAATTATTACTAGTCATGGGCTGCAACTACAAGCAATTTTGTAGCTTATGAATGTGTTCTGTCTTTTCTTTCTTGCTTCAGAAATGTTTGGATGACCTAGAAATTTTTATTATTATTTTTTTTTTGGGATAAGTAAATGATATTAAAACTATATAACAATCACACATCTTGCATGTTGTTACTAATCATTTATGGTATTTCTAATTTGTTTAATCTATTCTGGTTCTTAATTAAATGAATCTATTAGATTTTATATTACCTTCTTTGTAAATTGAATATAATTTCTGATGGAAACTTGACTTAATTTGGAGGTACTGTGGTCATTTTTCGCTATACCTTGAAGCTGTAGCAATCTAACCGCGATTGGTATTAAGGTCAAGGAACATTGACATCTTAACGGGGGACTACGTATTTCTTCTTGGGTATGCCACCTTTATTCTTTCTTAGAAGCTGGGCTACATTTTTTCTATCTTGTTAGGACATATGTGAGAATTGTTAGAGACATATATTATGTATATTGGCTAATCCTTTGGTAGATCTAGGATGTGTTTAGTACTTTAAGGAATGAACAAGTCCAAGAAACAAGTGAAGAAGTGCTATTCATTAAAACTTGATAGATAACTTGACAGAATCATATCTATCAAGGATTAATGTTAAAGCTCGACAGCAGCTCGATAAAAGTTGTATCTATCGTGAATTACGAAATTAGAATTTTTAGATCTGATTTCACGCATATCCATGTGTATTTGTGTAGGGTTTCTTTTCTCACAACTCTAGACATATATAGGGATTATTTTAAGGGCCGTCTTAAGATGATGCAACTTGATGCAAAGTGATTATACATGCATATTGTGATCGGAGACAATTTGCCCTAGTTTATCTTTCTTTCTGTAAAAGCTACTGCATCTTTGCGCTAAGGGTTTTGTAACTAAGGAGCTTTTTGATCTTCATTATTGGATAAACTGAAGAACTTTGCAACCAACATCTTCCTCAAGTTGATGTGATAGTCACGTACTGGGATCTGTGCATCATTGGTTAGTCACATAGTGGGAGCCGTGCATCGAAATGAGAGATGACCGCTACATTACAAGTCCAATTGGGTATTGGGGTAAAGGTTCAACTGTAAGTTGGTATTTGATACTAGGATTCCTTTTACTCATAACCGCTTGTTTTGATAATAGTGGATTCTCGGGAGTAGTGACCTTAAATTCACCCGGTGGGGTTTTGTCTCGGTAGTTTTCCTCATTCGTAAACAAATCACCTTTGTCAAATTTATTTTCTACTGCATTTAATTTAGTTGGTGATTTGTTTGTGTTACCACGCTTATTGCATGAAATTGAATCTAATTAATTTCACTTGGCTAATTAATTGATTAATTTCCTAAAGATATCAATACATTTTTGGCCTATCATGTCTAATTGACCTTACTACTTTAATTGAATTTAGTTTAATCAAATATCATATTATTCTTCTTTGGATTTAATTATTGTCATTATACATACACCAACTTTTTTCTTTTTTGTGTATTTTTTATGTTTTATATTGTTAGATAGTATCTCTCCAACTTTAGTGCAATGGTTGTGCATAAACACACACATAACCTTATTATTTTCATGATCTAAGTAATAGGTAGCTTTATTAGGTTTAATTTACTTGGTTAGTGGTCTATGAAGTTCCTGGAAAAACTATTTTTTTTTGGTGATATTATCTGTTTAGACTGCAATAGTAACCCTTGAAAATACTATTATGATATATTTCAGGGTTTGTAATTTCAACATTTACATCTCTCAATCAGGATTATGAGATAATGATGTAAACAGACCAGCTCCAGTTAAAAGAAATATGTTTGTGATGTTGTCGTATTGGAATAATGTTTCTTTTTGATATTTCTATCAGAATTATAATTTTAAAGGGACAAGTTGAAAGGCAGAGTTCCTGGTTGAAAATGGGATGAAGAGATTGTTGGGCAGAGGGATCTTTTTGGAAAGGAAAATGATGGTTGTGGTTGGTTTTATTAGGAAACTAGTGGTGGAGGTGATGGTGGTTAGTCTCTGTAAAGTTGTTATTTACAACTATGTATTTTGTTGGCTTTTATTCCGTGCCAAATTTGATTGTAATTACTTTCAATTGTTCATACCTTGTATTTATTGTGGGATTTGTTGTAAGGTTTGTGTGATAGAGAGAGTGTGTGAAGACTCAAGCATTTGGAGGCTGAAGGATTCTCGCGGGTATGTCGCGACTTAGCTTCCTGCGAAGTGAAACATGTGCTTTGCATATGCTGGAATGCAAAGAGTCAGGCCAGGTGGAGATAGCTGTCTCTCACGAGTATCTCGCAGGTAAGGCCTTCCCGCGAGACACCCGTGAGGCAACCTGTTCTGCCAGCCTGTACTGACTGACTCACACTTTTTGCACCTATCCTATATATACCCTCATTACCTACAAAAGTTGAGGAATGCTTCAGAGAGAAAACCCTAACCAAACACATTGGGAATTAGAGATTGTCATCCCTACCTTTCTTTATATACTTGCTTGTGGTATCTCCTCAACCCTTCCCTTTCCATTTCCATACCATTGAGAGGTTGATAGCCTAAACACTTACCTCACCCTTTGAGTGTGTTGAGTGACATTTTGGTGCTGCTGGGAAGCATTGGAAGAAGCCTGGAATGGTAGATGCAACATGAAGCTTGTTGCGAGATCCGGGGTGCTAGACAAGACACGGTTCCGAGAAGCCTTGTTGGAGTAGGAGCTTGGAGGGCTTAGGTATATCAGGTAGATTAGGCTTGGAGGGTCTCTTGCTAACACATGTATCCCAACTGATTGTCTAGTGGATCGATTTTCGCTTGGAGGGCGGCGGAGTGGGTTTCGCTGAGTTCTTCGATTTTCTCTTCGAAAACACGTCTCGGTGTTTTCTGTGTTTGCATCCTTCTTCCCTACTCTTGTTTATTCCATTATACTGTTGTGTTGCTTAGTTTATGGATTAGAGTAGTTCACTTATTCATCCGCTCACATTTACACTATTCTGCACTTTGTATTAAGTTTGTGTAAAATCTATCGAGTCGTAATTTTTAATTGGGGGGGTCTAAATAGCTCTTGTGTTTTCAACACATTTCTGCGCTTTCAATTGGTATCAGAGTAGGTACATTCGCTGTGGTTTAAATACCTGAGTGTGATCCTTGACTCTATTTGAGATGAACCGGTCTCAATCACTCAATGTTCCACCATTTTTCGATGGGAACAATTATGCCTTCTGGAAAGTCAGAATGAGAGCATTTTTATGCTCTATAGATGATATCGTTTGGGATGCGATTAAGATTGGTTGGACCAAGCTGACAGATCCTAAGTCCACTTAGGATAAGGTAGCTCTCGCAGCAGCCAATGCTAATAGTAAAGCATTAAATGCTATTTTTTGTGGTGTGTCTCCTGATGAATTCCACAGGATCTCTCATATGACGATAGCCAAGGAAGCTTGGGAGATTTTGGAGACGACATATGAGGGTACAAAGAAAGTTAAGGACACAAAACTTCAAATGCTTATCACCAAATTTGAAGAGCTCAAGATGGGGGATGATAAACCATTTGATTCATTCTATGGGAAGCTCAATGAAATTGTAATTGCTAAACTCAATCTTGGGGAGAAGATTGAAGATACTAAGGTGGTGAGAAAAATTTTGAGGTCCTTACTGGAGAGCTTTCGGGAAAAAGTCACAGTCATAGAGGAAAGTAAGGATTTGGATGAAATTAAGATCCAAGAGCTCATTAGATCACTTCAAACGTATGAGCTTGGACTACCTTCCCACAAGATGAGTAAATCACTTGCTCTTAAAACCATCACCGAAAGAATGGATGATCCTTCCGAAGAAGATGGAGTGGAGAAAGAAGTAGTATATCTTGCGAAAAACTTCCGAAAATTCTTTAAAATGAAGAAAAGTGGAAATCCATTCAACAGAGGAAAATTTTCATCTTCAAGAGGTGATAGGAAAGAGTTTACTAGGAAAGAAGGGAAGAATTATCAACCTTCTTCAGACATTGTGTGCTATGAGTGCAATGGCCATGGACATCTAAAGAAGGAGTGTCCAAATTTTCTGAGAGGAAAGGGCAAGGCTTATGCCACGACGCTCAGTGATTCAGAATCTTCTGATTCTGACTCGGAAGAGAGCTGTGACGGAGAGGGAAACTACTCCGCATTCATGACCATTGCTCATGTGGAGTCATCGGATAATTTGGGTGCACTTGTGAAGGAGCTTGGTGAGCATTTTGATTCAGAGTCTATTGGGATTGTGGAAGAATCAGATGCTGAAGAGGAAGAGAATTCAACTAATCTTCAAGAAAATTACTCCTTACTACTTAAGAAGTCAAGAGAGTATTCCCAAGTAGCTAAGGCAGCTGTAAGGAAAATGAAGAAAGCTAAGGAAGATTACAGAAGTCTCTTGATCAGATATAAAGAGGCTAAGTGTGAGATTAAAATACTAAATGGTGAGCTGTCTGAAGCATATACGAAGGTGAGATTTCTTGAGCAAGATGTTGTGCAAGCTTATGCTAAGATAGAGAGAGTCTCCTCTCAGAAGTTAGAAGATGTTATATCAGCTCAAAAACCTTCTTCAGACAAATCCGGGTTGGGATACACCGGAAGAAGCTGCTCATCAGCCAAAGTCACCAAAGGAGTAAAGTTTGTGAAGGCAAACAAGACGGTTATTGAAGAGCCCATTCTTGAGAAAGATGAGGATGTAAAAAGGGAGAATGTGGCTGAGCAACGGAAGGTGAATAAGTCCCGAAATCAGTCTATGGCTAGACATGAAACTAGAGGAAGATCTCTTCCAAGATCACAACGAAGTCCTAGAACAGATTATGTGTGTCATTATTGCGGATTGCAAGGACATTCCAGACCCAATTGCCAAAAGCTGAGATCAGACAACAATGCAAGCGCACCTCGGTCATGAGGAAGGAGAAATGACATGAGATCTTGGGGTGGTGAGCAACCAAGAAGTCAAAATCGGGATCCCGGTATGACGGATGTGATGAAAATGATCGGTGCCTTCACCACTTGCTTGGAGAGTTTCACCAGAAGGTTTGAAAGTCCAAACTTTCGTACCCAATCCGTCAAGGATATCACCCCAAACGCACGTGATGTGTGGGTGAAGAGGGGTACTCATGCATAAGCATTATAACATGTCCATGCATAAATTCTTTCAATGTTTAGGGACATTTGCTGTTGCATCACTTCATGCATTGCTTTCTTTTTGCTGTTGTTATTTTATCCGGTTGGTTTGTACCAGCTATTTTGTTGATCTTACTTGTCTTGTTCTATTTGGGTGTGTTCAAAAATTCAAAAACCCATAAAAATTTGAAAATTCTCAAAAGTTTGATCACATATTTTGTGCATGTCACATGTGAGTTTGGCCTAGTACCTTTGTACTAATGGCGTAGTGCATTTACGATCTTGGCTTGTTATGTATGCACTCATTTCTATATGGAAGAAATGTTGAACACTATGTGTGACTATTGTAAATAGATCTTCAAGCTTGTCATGAATAATTATTCAATAGTCTTGTTGGTCTTGATACTTGCCTAGACTTATGTCTATATCTCTTCCCACTTTATTTTTATATTTTGCAAAAAGATCTCACCAAATGTAAATCTCCAAATGAAAAGAGATATTGAGCTGCAAAAGCCTGTCGCACACATTAGTATTCGACTAGGAAAAAGGGAAAGCGACTCTTCTTAATATGTTTTATATGGTGCTCAAAAAGCCAAAGGCTAATCGTCAACGTTGAAATATCATAAATTTCAAGCACTGATCTCAAAAAGAGATGCTCTTGTCCAAACAAAATTAAGTGGACCTTTTGTTATGCTTTTTGTAGAAGCCAAATGAAAAGCTTCTAAGTTTTGTATTCAATGTGTGGGAGGTCATATATACTCATTTCTATAATGGAGATAGTCCACTTGATTTCGTATCAGTTGTGTATGACTCGTTTGAATTGATCATTGAAGCTTCGCTCTGGTCTATAGACTATTCCACATTTGATATTCACACACAACACACAAGACTTTGATTCAATCAATGCCTATCTCATTTGTGTGATTGTACATGTTCAAATGTGATGTGTATGCTCAAGAACTGGTTGAACAAACCCACAAAGATTTTTGAGTGTTTTATTTGTTTTTGGAAGTGTTTTTATACTTTCGTGTATTTTGCTTTTATTCAAAATGCATTTTTGTGTTTTACTTCAAAAATTGGTTCAGGGGCTGTTTCGCGAGAAGCTCGCGACTTAGAGCTTCCCGCGAAAAGGGCTTGAGGGAGATAAGTTTTCATCTTGTCACACAGAAACTTTCGTGACTGTATAGCGACTGTCCCGCGACCAACAGCTTCTCGCGAAATGCTGTTTGGCCAAAAATTGGATTTTCTCAAAATTCAGACAGAAACTATCGCGACTGTCTCGCGACTGTTTCGCGACTTAAAGCTTCTCGCAACAGCTTTTATGCTTCAGTGGCCATTTTCGCTGTTGTCTCGCGACTGTGTTACTACTCTCTAACTCGCAAAAAATGCATGTTTTCAGCTTTATATTGCTGATGTGACAGTTTTTCAAATCACAAACACTTCCCTCGCATAAACTCCTTCAAACCCTTCTTAACCTAAATCACTATTCCATTCAATCCCCTTCAATCCAAGCATTTTTTCTGCATTTTCTTCTACAAGGTATGTTTCTTAAACATTTCTTTTTCAGTTTTTGCTTAGATTATGCAGAATTTTGTGTTAGGTTTTTGATATTTGGGGTTTTTCAAAAATTTGGGTTGGTTTTCAAAATTGGGTGAATCTTTGTCAAATTTTTGGTTGGGCTGTGTCCCATTTGGTGTTTCTGCATCTTTGTTGGCCCATTTGTGGCATTTTATCATGTATTGAGGGTAGATTTTCCCATGTTCATGCATTATTCATGTTATATTTACATTTGTGCATGCTAAGTGTTTGTCAAAATGTCCAAGTGACATTTTTGTGCCTAATTCATTTCATGTGAATTCCAATTCTTGTATTTCCATATGTTTAACCTTACTTTACTTAGGTTGGTCTTTTTTCATGGGTTTCCTACACTTTGCACAAGATGCACTCACTAGGCACACACCTAGGCACCCTCTAGGCACACACCTAGGCACCCTCTAGGCACACCCCCATGCATCTCATGCTGCACAAACATGCACCAGCATATGCACACAGATACACACACGCACAGTTACTTACTTGCATGCACTTTGCTTATTTTTCCTTGCTTTATATGGTGTTGCTTATTCCTTGTGTTGGGATTAACTTGAACCTAATCAAATTTTTGTTTGTGTGCTCTGTCTTGGTATTTGTGCATTTGTTCCCTCCCTTCTTTGTGAATTTGTGCTGATGTCTCCCACCAAGCATGCAGCTAAGAAGAAACCATCCTCAAAGCGTGCACGCACTGATTCTGACCACTTCAAGTCCGCGGAAGCAGATATGAAGTTCAATGATTGCTACAAGAAAGCAACCATCATCATGGAACAGGTAGTTCAATTAGAGGCACTTGAGCACACATGCATTTCGGATGTATTCAAAAAGAGAACTTGGACCAAGTTGTTGAATCCAGTTGGGACTGTGTACTCAGAAATTATTAGAGAGTTCTTCTCAAATGCTGATGTGGAAGATGACAGGATTATTTCCTAGGTGAGGCACAAGGAATTCGTAATTACAAGGGACAGCATTCAAGACTTGTTGGAGATACGTCCTCCCTCTCAACCCATGTCAGTTCAATATGATGAAAGATTGGGGTCTATCAAGGAAATGATATCGACTCTTGGAGGGGTTCCAACGAAATCATCAATGGATACACTCAATTTTTCCCCAGAAATGAGAACTTTGAGTTATATGATGATTCATAACCTGTATCCAGTCACCAACCTCACCACACTATCAGCTCCAAGGACGAGGTTTCTCTATGATCTTTTCACTCACAAGGAGATTGATATTTGCAGCCACATCTTCCACATTTTGAAAAAGAGCATTAGGAAGCAGAATACAAGAACCATAATGTCGTTTCCCACACTGATCATGGGATTCATCGCTAAGACCAAGCTGAAATTTCCAAGTGGTCTTACTATAGTTCAGAAAGACTATCCCATTGGTGCTAATACTTTGACTAGGAGCACAGCCCACATTAGAGGCTCCAAGACTGGTGTGCATACCATACCACCACCACGACGGGTTCAGCAGGATGAAGGTGAAGATACAGAAGAGGAAATTGACAGGTTCAGCTCGGCTCCAGAGCCCTCTGCACAACCATTATCTTCAGCTCCACCACAAGGCTTAAGGAAACTTAATCAGGTGCTTGCTAAGATGGATCAGATGTCTACAGTGCTTAACTCCTATGTGCAGCACACAGCATCAGATCAATTCTAGTCCTTTGGCCATTCCGGTCACAAAGGGGGAGACAATTTTGAGGGGAAGCTGGAGAAGAGCTTGCACAGCGTTAGGGGGAGTATAGTTTAGAAACATAGTAACATTGGTTATTGGTTTTTAGATGGTTTTATTCAGTTTCTTTTAGTCTTTATAACTGTTTTACGTTTGTTTTGGTTTAAAAGCTTTGATACTCTGTTTTTATTTAAGTATAATTTCAGAAGTTTCTTTTGTGATATTCTCTATGCTTTGTAGCATATCTATCATGTACCCATGTTGCTTTTGTAAGCTTTAAGGGTTTGTTTCATTGCATTTTGTAGGCTTTTATGGTTTGTACCATGCATATGCAGTTCCTTGCGTATGCAGCCTTTATGCTTGTGTACTTTAAGTTTAATGTCTTTCATTTTACTTCAATACAACACTCTTGTGCCTTAGTAGGATTGTTCCTAGATGCAAATTCTTCGTGTATTTCGCATTGGTTGAGTGTTGGATTTGCAAATGATACTCTTCAAATGAGCTTATCATCTTGCATATTCGGATGTTCATTCCTTGTGTGAATGAGCATAGTGATCGGTTATGTATAGTGATTGCTTGTTTGATCTTGCCATGATCTAGTGTTTCTATTTCATTTTGCTTGATCATGCTATTATTGCTCCATATGCTTTTCAAGTTTTCTGCATACACCGATGTTATTGTGTTGTTGTGTTTCAGGAGATACTTGTTCATATGTTTCAAGAGTGTATCAGAATCTAGAATTAGGTGTGGGTGAGTTTTGCCTTTGTTTCCAAACTCACGTTTAAGTCTAGAGTCTGTTTTGGGGTTTTGTCACGGAATAGCCAAAGGGGGAGATTGTAAAGTTGTTATTTATAACTATGTATTTTGTTGGCTTTTATTCCGTGCCAAATTTGATTGTAATTACTTTCAATTGTTCATACCTTGTATTTATTGTGAGATTTGTTGTAATTTCTAATGCCTATTTGTTTGTTTGTTTGTTTGTTTGTTTGTTTATTTTTATTTATTTTTATTTTTTTTTATACCAAAAAACTAAAGCGTTTGACCCAAATAGAATCAAATTTCACACTTTTATAACTTTTTAATTAAAAAATTAGGGAAAAAAGAAGAATCAAAATTGGAAAGGCAACTTACAAAAAAGAATCAATATATGGCATAGTTAGCCCAAAATGGACTGAATTAGACCAAAATGTACCGAATTAAACCAAAGTGGACCGAAGTAGACCAAATGGACTAAAATGTTATGCTAATGTGGCTCAAAAGGATCTTTTAAATAACACATCTTATGAATGTTTTCATTTAATTTTTTAATAGTAAAAAATAACATTTAAATTAAATTACTATATAAGTTTAGAATTGTAGCATTTTTTTTTCTTTCAAAATATAAGTATAATGCCTATACTATTGAAATTTAAATTTTATAGTAATCGGTTGAATATTTATCATATTTATTGCTTTTGTAAGGCCATATCTATAATTTCTAATGTCCATTTTGTTTGTATTTTTTTTTTTTTGGCACAAAACAAAAAAGTTTGACTCAAGTAGGTTAAAATTTCATAATTTTCAACCCAAATTTTTTTTTTTAAAAAAAATGGAGCCCAAAACTGAAAAGGAAACATACAAAAAGAATCAGTATAATGTCTAATTAGCCCAAAATGGACTGAAACGGATTGAGTGGACTAAAGTAGACTGAATTGGATTAAAGTGGACCGCAACACTGAAGTGAACCAAATGGACTGAGTTGGATCAAATGGACCAAATTGGACCAAAATGCTAAGTTGACGTGGCTCAAAAAGATCTTTTAAACAATGCATCTTATGAATGTTTTCATTTAAATTATTAATAGTAAAACCGAACATTTAAGCGATATCGTTTACAAACTAAAAAAATTTACAAGGTGACATGATTGGTTAGTTTCACATCAATAACATAATAAAAAAAATTCCTAATTATTTTTTAGTGATACTATAGTTAGTACAAATTTTACTACATATGTCTTATAAATCTATATAATATCTAAAAATTAAAGCGTAACATTTATAGTTATTTAACATTTTCTTTATAGTTGTCAAACTTGAAAGGGAAAAAAAAACCAAGACCAAATATCAATAATTGAGAAGACTTTGATACCAAATTTGATGGAACCTGTGTGTGGAAGGGGAAATGGATAATTACTGCCGTTCTTAGGATATATGATTATAGCACCATGAATAGTTGCTTGCCACCATTCATTGGGAGCATGCCAGCGTAAGGTTTCTTCTTCTGTAGAAGATATATTCTTTTGGCTAAAACTATCACCTTATTTGTATTGGGAACTATATGATATATTCAGAACCATCCGACCATGGATTTCTCAGCTGTTTTACATGTACCATGTCTTCAAAATTATAAGTAATGTCATATATGATATATATTATATGGTATAGTACAGTTATTTCTTTCATCATTCTGCCTCTCTCAGACACACAAACATAGCTGGCAAGGCATGTACGTAGTAGGCACACACATCAGTACACATACAGAACAAAAATGCACATGCCGTTGCCAGTGAAAACTGAATAGTTATGTTAACAATGAATCTAATATGACGTAACAGTCTTTTCTTCCCCAATGGTGTCTCTTAATTGTTTCTATTTTAACGGATTATATTACTTTCAATTATCCAGAGACCTTGGCCCAACGGCAGAGCCAGGAAGGACCGAGGGGAATTTTTTTTCTAAATAACAATAAATATTAAAAGATTAGTTAGTTGTCACGGTGTAAAAGAATGTTGAAAAGTAGCATCTCGAGTGTCTAAAACTCGAGTTCCAAGATAAAACTTGAGTTTTTAAGTCTCGATTTGTAAGTGAATGGGCTACGTAAAAATTGAGTTTTAAAGACTTGAGTTCCATAGAAAAACGCTGCTATAGGGCTTTAAAACGTCATTATAAGGCTTAAAAACACCGCTATAGGACTTTAAAATGTCACTATATGACTTAAAACGCCACTATAGAAACTTGAGTTTCTAAAACTCGAGATCTCTATGGCATTTTCAGCAGCAAAACAGTTGCAAAGCGAGTCTTTGAGACTCGAGTTTTAATATGGATCTCGAGTTTTAGAAACTCGAGATGCTACTTTCCATTATTCTTTCAAACATTGCCTAACTTACTACATACTTGCCTATTACACGCTTAATCTGCCCATTCCCCTGGATCGAGGGAATAGCCCTCTTCCTGTATAACAATTAACAAAGAACCATGCGTCCCCCCACCCCAGCCCATGCATGTATGCTTTGTATTTTGGTCCACAGATTTTAGAGCACACAACACCATTTTCTGTTTAAGTATATAACTTAAACAAATATGAATATATTTTCTTTCCATTTTTCAATTAATTGATTTCCCCTTTTAGTTCTATTGAAAAACCCAACTTCTTTTTTAATGCTTATTATGCTTCCAGAGTAACCGTGGTGGCAAATTTTCCTTTGTTTATGGATTATTTAGAAAAGCCGTGGTGGAAATTTAAAACCCGATTAGTCATTAAAAGAACATAAATAAAGAGCACATTAATTAATGTTGACGGATATAAGTCTATTGGGCTCTAGGGTTAGCTGGTCACTTTCTTATTTTGCACTACACATATACTTTAATAAACACATATATTTGTAATACAATTTATTTGCATGAAATACAGAATTAAAAAAAAAAATTATGTGAAGAAATTTCAAGTTTAAACCTTAACTCTGGAGACATTTGACTAGTTCAAATTAATTGGAAAAAAGCTTGTGAATTTGGTAAGGATGGGGTGCAAAACTCACGTTTTACACCATCTAATAAGAGATTTCTAAATTAGCTTTTTTTTTAAAAAAAAATTCAATATATTCTATCACACTTAATAACATCTCAATAAACTCCCAACTTGGTTGGATATATATATATGGGTATTATAATGATTGAGCATTGTTGTTCTTATGCTTAAATATGTGATAAGATAACGTGGCTTGTTGGAATTCGAGGAGTAAAATATGAGTTTTACACCACGTTCTTATAGAATTTAATCTCTTAATTAAAATTTATTTACCTTTTAATGTATCTAATGCAATTAATTTCTTCTTTCAATAATTAAAGTATTAAGATTCTTTTAATTTGTTTCTTGATCGAAATCTTATTGTACTTTTTTTTTTAGGGAAATCTTATTGTACTTAGATTTATTGGTTGCGCGCATAAGTTGTTGTAGTTGTTGAGATGGGTTCAAGTTACACATTTTCTAAACCATTGGATTCAAGTAGATCCAACGGTCAAAAAAAATGTACTTATTAATGCTGATATTCTAATAAATATCTCATTTATTATTCTTATTTATAACATTCCATACTTATCTTTACTCCCAAAAATATGTATATTTTTCTCTCTGCTCTCTCTTTCTCATCCACTACACGTTTCTTTCACCTCCATTGCTCATCCACCTCCATTTTCATAGGGTTCTACCTCCGCAGCCATACAAAATCTGATGAATCAAAAACTTGAACTAATTAAACATAAGGCTGAAATAAATAACTTAAAAATTGAAACTAACCTTCTGCAGAGAACAAATGAAGCGCTTGCACTGGAAAAAATATATATTCTTGGTTGAAATTCTTTAGAAGCTTTGGGCAAAATCTGTTTGAATCGACCAATAATCACAAATATCAACGAAGCCTGTGACTTTGTTGACCCAGGTGTACTAATTTTTAAAGCCCAAATTGTTTCACACAAATCTTCCATTCAATCCTACATATCCATAAGTCCATAATATTGGAATNCTTGCACTGGAAAAAATATATATTCTTGGTTGAAATTCTTTAGAAGCTTTGGGCAAAATCTGTTTGAATCGACCAATAATCACAAATATCAACGAAGCCTGTGACTTTGTTGACCCAGGTGTACTAATTTTTAAAGCCCAAATTGTTTCACACAAATCTTCCATTCAATCCTACATATCCATAAGTCCATAATATTGGAATATTCAAACCCATCTTCACCCTCCACGTATTTGACTTTAATTTTTGTTAATTTTTTTCACGGAAATCAAAGATTTTGATTTAATAGTTCTAATAAACTACAAAATCCAAATAGTGGCTTAATTTAAGCAGCCAGCAGTTTTTTTTTTTTTTTTTTCTTCTGCTGGCGACCTGGCTGTGGAGGAGGAAGAGCGGTGAAGGAGAAAGAGATAGAGATGCAGAGAAACGTGTATTGGAGGAATTTTTTTTATTTTTATTTATTTTAAGAAACGGTGGAAAAATAAATAAATAGAGAGAGATGTATACTTTTTTGTGTTTTTTTAGGTTTAGAGATAGGTATGGAATGCAATAAATAAGAGATAATTAATAAATCTTAATCAGAATATTAGCATTAATGAGTGTTATTTTTTACTGTTGGATCTACTTAAATCTAATGGTTTAGAAAAGGTGTAACTCTAAAGAGTTACACCGGGTGTAACTTGAACCCATCTCTTATTATTATCATTATTATTATTATTATTATTACTATGAAATGGGTTCAAGTTATACCCGGTGTAACTTCACAAGAGTTACATCTTTTATAGACCATTGATTACTATTAGATCTAAGGGTTAGAAAACACTATAGTAATGCCATTATTACTCCCTAGAAATTAGTAATTTAGGCTAGGAATTAACTTTTATTATTAAAAGGAAAAAAAAAAAAAAAAACCACTGTATTAACTCTTTTTTTTTTTTTTTCTTCCATATCATCATCTTCTTCCTCCGTATTTCTTTTTTCATTATACTTTCGAGCCTTCACCATTCATAAAATGCTCAAGATTAAATTGTTAATACAAGCTATATTTATTTTGTTTTAATAAACAAAATAACAATCGTTCTCTAATAGAATTTTAGTCCACTGGGAGACTATAGCAGAATTTTAAAATGATTCATATGTTTTTGATCCTCCTGGGAAGTTTTCAAGCTTGAGGTCGTACCCATAATTTAAGATTGAAGGTTGAAGTTCCAATCGGCCTATGAAGCCACATTTTGATACCAAGGGATACTGTTTCAGGAGAATTGAGTTATGAAATGAGTGAATACTTCTAGTTATTTATCTTGCCCCCTATATTCATCTTTAATTCTGATGTCAAAGTTATATCTGGCCCCTAAAAAGGAAAAATCAATATGACAAAAACACTAAAAGGAAGGGAGACTTCTTGTTTAGATTGCTTCACAATGCTGTGGTTTTTTTTTTTTTTTTCCTTTAATAACATGAGTTAATGCCTAAATCACTAATTTCTAGGGAGTAATAATGACATTACTATGAGCGTTTTTTGACCCTTAGATCTAATAATAATCAATGGTCCATAAAAGGTGTAACCCTGTTAAAGTTACACCAAGTGTAACTGAAACCTATCTCTATTATTATTATCAATTAATTGTTGCATGTCAGAATTATTCAAGTGAATCTATCAATAATTTCAGTTAATTATAATGTCTATATATTACATGCAAGTGCATATTTTTTGACTATTGGAATAAACGAGTAAAAAAAATTACATACTTTTATCTCTTCCAGAGCAAATCATTATAAATTTATTGATTCTTCTTTGATAAGTAGTATTTCACTCACAATGATGAAATAGATATATTGGGGAAAAAATAGAGAGGTTAAAAAGTAAATTTTTAGCGATGTCAATTAAAAAAAGAAAAGAAAATATAAAATGTTAGTAATCTCTAAACCCTACATTTGGTTCATTGTAAATGAAGAATTCAATAAAATATATAGTCATCAATGACTTTTCACTAGATTTGCAATTCATTAAATATTAAAAAAAATATAAAAAATAAAGAGCTTTTCCTAGCAAGTTAATCTGGTGCATAATCCTAGCAAGTACCTTGGCCTCAACTTTAAGCTTAAGGGTAATAGAATAGCTGAATTTCACTTCTTGGTTGAAAAACTCTAGTCCAAATTGCAGGGTTGGAAGGCTAGGTTATTATCACAAGCAGGGAGAACAACTCTTATATCCTCAGTGCTTCAATCTTTACCTTTATACACGTTCTCATGTTTCAAGGTTCCAGATCAGGTGTGTAATGAGATGGATACCATTATTAGAGCCTTTTGGTGGGGGCATGAGCAAGGTGAGAAAAAACTTCACCTTTTGAATTGGGAAAAAATTTATCAACCTAAGAGGAAAGGAAGTCTTGGTATTAAAAAGTTTGGTCCCATGAACCATGCTATGCTTGCAAAACAATATTGGAATTTGTACCAAAATCCTAACTCTTGCTGGCAAGGACTTTTAAGGCTAAATACCACCCAAATCGTTCATTACAAGAATACACTCCAAAGTCTCATCATTCCTGGTGTTGGAAGAATATTGTAAAGCAAGGAGATTCTAGACTTAGGGAGGGGCAGTGGAGAGTTGGTAATGGATTCAATATACCACTTACTCATCCAAAATGGTTTCCTTGTTCTCATGGTAACTTGCATCACCCTGAACTACAAACAGGTACAGTGGGGGATCTTATTGACCACAATTCCAAAACTTGGAAAGCTGATTTGGTCTGAACCCTATACCCCTTTCCTTTGAGCAAACAAATCCTTCAAGTTCCCTTACCTAAAACTCATGATATGCAAGACAAGTTGATTTGGAAGTCTTCCAACGAGGCTAATGGTAATTACAATGTCGAAAGATCCTATGAGATTATTATGCAGGATTCCCATTCTTCTGGGAATATTCATGGAAACTAAAAGTGGGGAATCTGATTTGGGGAGTCAAAGTACCTTTGAAAATCAATACTTTTGTTTGGAAACTTATCTAGGACAGATTGCCCACTCTCCTTAATTTGAACAACAGAGGCATTCCAACCCAAGCAACTTGTCCCCTTTGTAATTCTGATGTTGAATCCTCAACTCATCTCTTTCTCCTCTGCCCCTTTACAAGGGCTTGTTGGCACGGATCAACCTTGGCTGTACATGCCACTGATTTTAGGAATTTAAGTGTCCAACAATGGCTATCCACTATTCTCATCAAGTTCAAATCTAGGGAGACTTCTTCAATGGCTTACTTAAAAGCAATTTTTACAACTCTATGGCATATCTGGTTACACAGGAACAGGGTGCTCTATGATGGTTTACATCCTAATCCTATGAGTGTGATTTTAATTTCTCAATCTATGGCTTGCAGGTACAAAGAGGCTTTCCTTGATCAACCAAACCACACTAGCCAGCCAAGAAGACCTCAACCAGACCGCTACTCATCCTCAGGGCAGTGGCAACTGATAGTTAAAATTGTTGGAGCTAGGAGTAGGAAGCAAAAACGATGGTCTTATGCTTGTGAAACTATTACTAGGCAGGGAGATAGCTTGTTCTATGGTGTAAATAGCAGTGTAGCAGATACAACAGGTGGGGCATTGTTGGATGCTATGGTAGAAGTTGCACTCAAAGCTAAAAACCATGGTTTCCATTATATTTTGTTTCTAGGTACTAGCAGGCATTTAGTCCATCTACTTCAGCACAGGAAGACCTCAAACTGGTTGCAACAAATCAAGCTAGCTGATTTAGATTTTTTGAACCAAAATGGACTTTGCTATGATGTGTATTTAGTGCCTAAGCTTGTTGTTAATTCTGTTTGGTCAGTTGCTAACTTGGCATGTCAAATGCCTCTTAACTGTAGCTGGTTTACTCTAGCTATTGTGTAATATGTTGGGTGCTTTCTCCCTTTTTGGTATCCAAAAAAAAAAAAAAAAGTTTCATCTAAATCAAAATACCTGTGACATGATTATCATATTGATTAGGAATAGTAGTGAATTTTCTATTGGGCCAATATATTGGACAAAGAATATGGGTTTGCATTATCAAAATCTCTTAAATAAAATATGTCGGCAACTTTTTAAAAAATTATATATATATATATAGAGAGAGAGAGAGAATTCAATCTTGATGAATCATACAAATATCTAGCCAATAATAATATTTTTTTATTTCTACGCGTTGCTTAATCACAGCGTTATTTAATACNGACCTCAAACTGGTTGCAACAAATCATGCTAGCTGATTTAGATTTTTTGAACCAAAATGGACTTTGCTATGATGTGTATTTAGTGCCTAAGCTTGTTGTTAATTCTGTTTGGTCAGTTGCTAACTTGGCATGTCAAATGCCTCTTAACTGTAGCTGGTTTACTCTAGCTTTGTGTAATATGTTGGGTGCTTTCTCCCTTTTTTGGTATCCAAAAAAAAAAAAAAAAGTTTCATCTAAATCAAAATACCTGTGACATGATTATCATATTGATTAGGGATAGTAGTGAATTTTCTATTGGGCCAATATATTGGACAAAGAATATGGGTTTGCATTATCAAAATCTCTTAAATAAAATATGTCGGCAACTTTTTAAAAAATTATATATATATATATATAGAGAGAGAGAGAGAATTCAATCTTGATGAATCATACAAATATCTAGCCAATAATAATATTTATTTATTTCTACGCGTTGCTTAATCACAGCGTTATTTAATTCCATATACAATGTATACCATATACTAGAGAACAAATAAATTACTTCTTCCACAACAATTTCATTATTTTCTTCCACAAATTGTTGTGGTAGCAACAATGATTGTCGTGGTAATAAATGCACAAATTATAATTATAAACAACGAGTATTTTTTTTTTTTTTTATTAATGTTACCGCATCTTCTAAAAGAAATTTTTTAATAGAAATAACTTGCTTTAATTTCAAGTTGATTTTAGAATTGGCAAACTAATTAATATTATAACTTTGCTTCAAGCTTTAAAATTATGTTTTTTTTATATCGATTGACGTTGTCATGCTTCACGTGCAATGTTGCTCAAAAGTTAGAAGTCATTTGGAACGAGGAATAGTTTTGTAGTTACTCAAAAATCAAAAGTGAATCATTTGGAATGTTCTATCTGTTTGAAGTTTGGCCTGTCGAAAGTCGAATGGGTTGGTGAGTTCCTAAGAAAATCAATCCACGTACATAGAATAGAATAATCAATTGCTTGGGAGGATCCTTCTAATAAAAAAAAAAAAAAAGTAAAAAAATTACTTGGAGGATGACCTTTTTACTCTTATCCTAGAGCCTAAGAGTATGATATAATTAATTAACTATCAGTGATGGCAGACGGGCACTTACTCCACCAAGATCTCATAAGACAATTCCTTCTTTTTAATTGCTAAAAGGGTGTCATAAGAGACTCATAAATCATGCGTCATATAATATCCATGGTTTTAAAAACTGAAACGGGCATCAAACCGTTTTTTTTTTTTTAATTTTCGGTTCAACCTCAACTTTTACTCGGTTTTGACCCGTTGTTGACCAGTTTGGGGTTTTAATCGGACCGAACTAGCTCTCAGTTCCCAGTTGAACCGGTCGGACTGGCAAGTCCAATTCAGTTTAGTTTTTAAAACAATGATAATATCTTTTCATCGTCATGGGGTCATTTTAAGTTCACATGAAGTACGATCACATTGGATGCCAAATTTTGGATTTCTTTATTTTCTTTTTGAATTGTCCCACACACAAAAGATGATAATACAAAAGATAACGGACATTTTTGTATTCCACCGAGAAGTCTTTTCTAACCACCCAGAAGTTATCCCTATGCCTCTCGATTTAACCCTTCAATTCTTTCCAATTTTTTTTTTTAACCCTATATTAGAATTTCAGTACATTATATTTTCTATGAATATATATAGTAGAATATATAATTTTATATATATGAACACAATCAAATAAATACTTAATACTATATATATATATATACACACACACACATATATATATATATATATATAACAAATTTGGATGAAGTTTTATGTATCCTTATCATATGCATTTCTTCTTCTTCACTTGAAATTGAGGACATCCTCAATTTCAAATAAAAACCTACCTGCACAAAAAGTCTTCGCCTCCCTTTGAATTATGGTCCCTAATAAGTAATAAGTCCACCTGCACAAAAAAGTCTTGGCCTCCCTTTGAATTACCACATTTTGCATAGTTTGCCCAAACTTAGGAAGGGTCCAATCAATCCAAGCTAGAACCCAAATATTCAAATTAAGTAGAGGAAATTATATATTCCTACTGATAAATGATAAAACTTTAATGTGTGTTGACAGTGGCGGCTCCAAAAAAATTTTCCAGGGTGGTCATTAAGAAATTTAAATTATATAATATTTCATAAAAAGATAACTATATCTCATTATAAATACTGCAAGTTATATCACTTTCAAAATTTTAGTTAAATAATTTTTTTTTTTTTTTGGATTTTTCTTTTTGTTTGTAAAGGCCCAATATATTGTTAAAATGACCAAAAATTGACTACAAACTTATTGTAGCCTAAGACTACAACTTTCACTAAACAAATTTATAGGCCAAGAATGTATTGACCCATTTTAGTAAAATAATCAATTAATTATACAAGTGAATTAATTAGATTCAATTACATGCAATGAGCGCGGTAGCACAAACAAATCACCACCTAAGTTAAATGCGTGGAAAATAAATTTGACATATATGATTTGTTTACGAATAGGGAAAACTACCGAGACAAATTTCATCGGGTGAATTTAAGGTCACCACTCTCGAGAATCTACTATTATCAAAACAAGCGATTGCAAGTAAAAGGAATCCAAGTACCTAATACCAACTTACAGTTGAACTCTTACCCTAATACCCAATTGGACTTGTGATGTAGTGGCAATCTCTCCTTTCAATGCATAAATCCCAGTACGTGACTAACCAATGATGCACGGATCCTAGTATGTAACTAACACATCAACTTGAGAAAGATGTTGGTTGCAAAATTTTTCAGTTTATCTAACAATGAAGATCAAGAAGCTCCTTGGTTTTGGCGTAAAGACGTAGTTGCTTCTAGAGAGAATGTGATAAACTAGGGCAAAAATGTCTTCGGTCACAATATGCATGTATTATCACTTTGCATCACTTGAGACAACCCTTAAAATAATCCTTATATATGTCTAGGGTTGAGAGAAAAGAAACCCTACACAAATACTCATGGATATGCGTGAAATTAGATATGAAAATTCTAATTTAATTCTCAACAGATACAGTTTCTATCGAGCTTCAACGTTAATCATCAATAGATATGATTCTGTCGAGACATCTATCAAGCTTTAATGAACAACACTTTTTCACTTGTTTCTTGGTCAGACTTATATGACTTCAATACTAAACTTGAACACTTGTTTCTTGAAGTACTAAACTCATCCTAGATTTACCCAACTACAAGTAAAATGCATTTTGTCAAAGGATTAGCCAATTATATCAAATATGTCCCTAACACAAATTAACATGACTACATATTTTGAAAATATAACCGTTAAATTGTATTTTTTTTATGCTCTTAAAACACATATCAAGTTTCATATCAATAGGATGTTATTTACTATTTGATCTATAAACTTATTTTTTGCGTATAATTTTAGACTACAAAAACTTGAAAATTAAAAATTTGATTGATGGCATAAGTTATTTATCTTTAATCTTCTTGAAATTTTGCAAGTATGGAGGATATAAGCAAAAAAAAAAAGGTAATCTAATTGTGGAATTGTCAAAATTCATATCCAATAAAAAAAAAATATTAAGTGGAGTTGTAGCCTTAATCTACATCTAAGTTTGTTGCTAAATTTTGTTCAAAGTTTAATTATATTGAACCTAAAAAACATTTAGGGTGGTCACACATTTTCCTAAGCTAAGAAAAATCATAAAATTTTTAAATTTTATATATAATAATAATTTTTTTTCTAGGCTAGGGTGCTCCTGTGACCACCCTGACTCTAAGCCAGTGTGTGTTGAAAATCCGTTACACTATCTGAGAAGACAAAAAAAATTTGCCACAAATTACAAAGAGATATAAGAAAAAAAAAAAAAAAAGGCAGACCAAAGAAGTCAAACTAATTGAAGCCACATTTTGGCTACTCAGGTTTTTTTTTTTTTTTTGGATAGAAAACACACACATTTACAATGACACGCCAACTCCAAAACTGCTAGCGGCAATTAGAGTCATGGAACCATTGATAAACACACACACTAGTACTTTTGCATAGTTTGCCCAAACTTAGTTCTTTTTAAAACAAAAAAAGTTGAATATTACTTACTATGAAATTAAAAGGAAAATATTCTTATAACAAAATGCAAAACCAAAAACAAAACTAAGAAAGTAGGATATAAATTATAGACCTTTTCTTGTTGGGTAAGAGACAAGTCATCCTGGAATGTCTAGGTAGCCAAAGTGCAAACAGATTATGATCGACAATAGCAATTCTAAGATTTTCCCATGGTACTTCTCACAATGTTGATTAATGTTAGGTTTATATTACAATGTTGATTAATGTTGGTTCTTACCTGGACTTACTACTTACATCACTTTTTTACTTACCAGTAATAATTTGCTACTTAAGATTTGTTATGAAATTATTATGAAAATATTATGATGTTGCATTACTCATACTAAAATGGACTTTACAATCTCAGCCAAATAAATAAAATATATTGACGTTGATAATATTGTATTCATCTATCCATGTCGAGATACAGACAAAATGATGTTATTATACAGCAATCCATCTAGTAGGTTTGAAAAAGCTCAATGTTATTGGTACTAAGTACTATCATTATTTTCATAAAAAAAAAAAAAAAAAAAACTATCATTATTATTACTGTCATTATTATCTTTATTGGTACTAAGTACTATCATTATTTTCATAAAAAAAAAAAAAAAAAAAAAAACTATCATTATTATTACTGTCATTATTATCACGCTCATCATTTTAATTGGTTCTTTTGAGTATTTTTATAAATGATATCTTGCCACAAGTTATGTAACGGACTCCCTAATTTTTATATTATAAATTTATAATACTAGGAATTTGTTGTGGAAAATTATTGATCTTAGCTTGTATTCAGATGAATTTATTAATAGAAGGGGACATATTAGAAAACGTGTTGATAAATGTATTTGAAAGTTATATTTCAAAATTTTTATTTATTTTTAATTGTTAATTTGTTGTATATCTTTTCATGCATCTAAACTTAGCTTTGAGTCTCCTTCAATCGATTTTCTTCTAAGACTAATTGAAGAGCTCATGGTATAGCAGTTGCATCCGCTATCAAGGAACACACAGAGAAATGCTGTTGTCCCAAAGCTTTAACAATGTTGCCATCAGAAATTCTAGCCACAATTGCAATAGTGGTGCGTGAGGGATTAAGAGCTACATTAACATTATATTTTAATAATTCATTTTTTTTTAATAATAAAACCAGTACGTTTTATTGAATAAGAAAACAAAACTAGCCAAAATTGGCTGGGATAACAGAATTAACATGTGGTGGAACACCCTCCATCTACACCATTAAATTTTAATAATACTTAGATACCTATAAAACTGGTTTTTTTAAGTATGCCTCAAATTCAAAAAAAGAAAGTCTTGGCCTCAGTTCTTTTGCATATATAGTTTGCACAAACTTAGGAAGGGTCCAATAAACTTATTAGGAAGGGATCCCTTCTAATTACCATTAGTACTTTTGCACAGTTTGCCCTAACTTAGGAAGGATCTAATAAATCTAAGCTAGAACCCTGACGTGATGATTACTCCACATGTACAAAGTTCTTGTGAAGTGTGGGAGGGTAAGGTCCAGAATTCAAGTCTTTAGGAGAGAGCTTCACACACACACATATATTTAAATTAGATAAGAGTAGAATTTATATCTTGTATAAATAAACAAAAAGAACTCAAACATATTTTGTGTTGTTATACTGTCAAGAAAATGATCTTAGCTTGTAATATTTAGAAGGATTTAACACACTAAGCATGTAGAGATGGATTTTCAATTCAGGCGGAGAGGGGGACAGCTTTTAAAAAAATTCCACCTCTTTCAATTTTCAAGAAAAAAAGAAAGAATATATATTTATATGAAAGCTTAAACTAATAATTTCTCTCTTCCAAGTTCTAACTTAAATATAATTAATTTTAAAATGTGGCGCCCAAAATAAAAATTCTGCTCCTGCCGGTAAACCTTAAATAAGTCAGCACCTAACAAATTTGTGAAATGTAGCGTGTGTTTGGCAAAAATTAAAAAGTCAGCTTATTTAACTATTCAGCTTATTTTTGCAATTATTTATGGGTCTCACTGTACTTTTTGGTATTATTTATAGATCCTACTATACTATTTCAACTAACTTCTACCTTTATCTACAATACTTTCAGCAAAATAAACGAATCCCAAACAGACCTGTAGTGTGCATTTGGCTCAGCTTAAAAGCCAATTTATTTTACTATTCAACTTATTTTTGCTACTATTCATGGGTCCACTACAAAAAACTTGACCTATAGTGGCGTTTTTTTTAGTGGCGTTTGTAAAAAACGCCACTGTAGGTACCCTATAGTGGCGTTTTCTACAAATGCTGCTATAGCCATATCTATAGTGGCGTTTGGAGGGTCCTATAATGGCGTTTTAAAAAATGGGTCTATAGCAGCGTTTTTCACGACCTATAGTGGCGTTTTCAAAACGCCACTATAGGTTTTGGTCTTACAAATGCCTATAGTGGCGTTTGTCAAACGCCACTATAGCCCAAAAAAAAAAAAAAAAAAAATAACGCCACTATAGCCAAAATGGGCCTATAGTGGCGTTTTTAGTACCTATAGTGGCGTTTCACAAACGCCACTATAGGTCCAGTTTTTTGTAGTGGTCTCATTGTACTATTTCAGCTAATTGTTACTTTTATCTACAATACTTTTAACAAAAAAATTTCAATTTTAAAAAAATAAGCAGATCCCAAACAGACCCTAAAGAATCCAATTATGGTTGTAGACTTGCATTTGCCTACATTTGGTACTCATAGGTAGACTAGGGAGGGAATTGGCTGGAACACTTGCATCTTCTTAATTAATTTCTTTTATATCATATGTAAAGAGAGAAGAAACTATTAGCTTATGCTATGTGATTATGAAAGCATATTATGTGTACGGCTTTTTTTAAAAAAAATTTTAATTATCAGAACCAAAAATTTATAATAAATTATTATAATGATTGAAAATAAATATGCGATTTCTTTTAAAATTCTTCAAATCCTTTATAATAAAATTTGATTCAGAAATATATTTTAAAATTTTAAAAAATAGTAATATAGTTTCATATAGTATAAATGATGTTAGTGATTTTAGTGCATTTACAATGAGTCACATAGTAGAAGCACGTTATACAATTTCTAATATTTATATGGAGAAAACACAACATGCATGCCATGTGTAATGATTACACAAAATCACATGACATGAACACAAATTCAGGAATAATAAATATTTAATTTATTAGGTGTAATGCATAATTCATTTATTTGCACATGTAAATTGATTGTAATTATGTGTGTTTTCTTGATATTTATGAGCCGTTTGACTTTATTTTTTCAAAAAGTAATATTTTTATTTAATGTAATATTGAATGTTAGAGATAAAATTCTATCTCAGATAAAACAAAAAACAAAAGTACCCATTCACACGATTGTAGCGTGTGTGGTTATTTGTTGACAAAAACATTTTCATTAAATGATGTTTTTATATATTTTGGAAAAAGAAAAAGGTCAAACAATACATAAATATCACGAGGACATGTAAAATAAATTTGTGCATGTGAACTAATGAATTATTGACAAACATATATATATATATATAACTCATACTTATATTAATTTAAAACGTGCCCTTTTTTCTTTTGTTTAATGTTTTTAACCTATACTTTTAATCACACGTTAAGAAGACCTTTAAATAATAACCTAGATTAACCAAGACCTACCATTAATAAGAAAGAAAGGAAACAAGGCAAGCGATCACAACTTCACAAGTCCCAATGAAACAGAAATTTATGACTTCCTTCACGGTTCAAGTTATATATCTTTTAACCATTCAAGGAAGAAAGAGGGAATCACGTAACTAGGTAACATATAATTTTATTTTCTATTTCACATGTGGGCTGCTATCCATGCATTTTAAAATTAAGTAATGCAAAAAAGTTCAGTCCCAGCTGTTTTAATTATATTTTTATTTTATAGTACTCAATTAAGTTGTTACTTAGATGCTTCAATGGGATCCCCACATATGCAATTGATAGGGCAAGCATTAAAGTCAAATGGGGATTAGAGTTACACGTTGTGGACAATTGAGAAAGAGCTGAAAGAAAAACAACAAACCCTTCAGGAAATGCAAAATAACATTCAAACCATAACTGATGTTAGGAAGGAGAGAGTACATAGAGAAGAGATTGAGGTGCTAATAGGGAAGAGATTATGTGGGCCCAAAAAGCTAGAAATGAGTGGATTCTTAAAGGTGATAGAAATACAAAATTTTTTCAAACACTAGTAAAGCAAAGGAGGGCTAGATGCAAAATTATACATCTTAAGATTGAAGATGGAACCTTTACTGAGGACTTTGAAGTAATTGAGAACACCTTGGTTAATCACTTTCAAACTCAGCTCACAAAAATTGAGTCAAGGTCCCTTCAAGACATTACTGAGGAACTTCAATCCCTTCCCATTCAACAAATTGATTAGCACCAGCAACATATGCTTGACATGCCAATTACAGATGATGAGATTGAAATGGCTGTTTTTCATATGGGATCCTTAAAGCCCCTGGACCTGATGGAATTCTTGCTTTTTCCTTCCAGGAATACTGGGACATTGTAAAGAAAGATATCTTTCTTTCTATCAAGGCCTTTTCCCACTTGGGCTCCCTTCTTAAATCACTAAACCATACTTTTCTCACCCTTATACCCAAAGTGAGCAATCTTGAGTAAGTCTCCCATTTTCGGCCTATTAGCCTTTGCAATGTCCCCTGTAAGATTATATCTAAAATCTTAGTGAATAGGCTAAAACCTCTCATGGATAAGCTGATCTCTCCTTTCCAGAATGCCTTTATTCAGGGTAGAAGTATCACTGATAACATCCTCCTTGCTCATGAGATATTTGATACCTTGACAAAGAAGAAAGGAAGGAAAAAAAGGTTTTGGGGCTTTGAAAATTGATATGTGCAAAGCATATGATAGAGTCAATTGGACTTTCCTTCAAGCTGTCCTGTTAGCCATGAACTTCAATCCTACTTGGGTCAACTGGATCATGGAATGTGTCACCACCGTAAGATATACCTTACTTGTTAATGGCAACCCAACTCAATCATTTCAATCAACTAGGGGCATAAGACAAGGTGATCCCATTTCTCCCTACCTCTTTCTTCTTTGTGCCAATATACTCTCCATTGCCTTAATCCAAGATGAAAATAGGAAATAGGTCAAGGGTATTGCAATTGGAAGGCAGGGGGTATCTTTCACTCACCTTCTTTTTGCAGATGACTCCTTTTTCTTCTTCCAAAATGATAGTTCATCCCTTACTAATCTAAAAAAGATTATTATGTGGTATTGTTCTGTCTCGGGTCAATGCATCAGTTTTGCAAAGTCTAACCTTTACTGTTCTCCAAACATTCCACAAAATGAACAAGATACCATTGCTAATTCTCTTCAGGTCAATCTTGTTCAGCAACCTAGTAGGTATCTTGGCATTGATTTTAAGCTTAGAGATAGGAGAGTGTGACTTTCAGGACTTAGTTGACAAAGTCCAAAATAAGCTTAAGGGGTAGAAGGCTGGACTCTTGTCCCGAGCTGGGAGAGCTACCTTAATTTCTTCTGTTCTACAGTCTTTACCCCTTTATACATTCTCATGCTTCAAAGTTCTTGATTTTGTGTGCAAGAAATTGGATACCATTGTTAGGTCTTTTTGGTGGGGACATGAACCTGGTACTAGGAATCTTCATTTAGTTAATTGGGGTAAACTATGCAAACCAAAGAGATTGGGGGGTCTAGGGTTCAAAAACTTTAGTTTCTTCAACCAAGATATGATAGCAAAACAGTGTTGGAGACTACAAGATAACCCCAATTCACTTCTTACTAGGACCTTAAAGAAAAGATACTTCCCTGCTTGCTCCTCGAGAGATTACCAACCTAAACCCCATCACTCTTGGATATGGAGGAATATCACTGAGACTCAATGTTCATCCCTTCATCATGGATGCTGGCTGATTGGAAATGGAAACCAAATTCCACTCTCCCACCCAGATTGGTTTCAATGCTCAAACCATGTCCTTAGGGAGTATGGTTTGCAAAATGGCACAGTTGCAGACTTAGTAATGGTTAATCTAGGTCATGGAAATGTGAGCTAATTAGGAAAATGTACCCACCTCCAAAAGCTAAGGAGATACCCCAAATTCCTCTTCCTAAATCCCAAGGCAACAGTGACAAGTTGGTTTGGAAATACTCTACATCTGGAGCTTACAAAGTTAGTCAAGCATACTATCTAATTCACCAAGAACAGAACACTCCCCCCTAGAATGCTTCAATCCTAAGGCCATCTGTTTGGAGTTTTTTTTGGAAAGTGAAATTACCACTGAAGATTCTTATGTTCATTTGAAAATTGCTGCATAATTGCTTGCCTACTTTTGATAGGCTGAGGGAAAGAGGTATCCCAGTGGCGGAACATGTATAATGTGTAATGATATAGAAGAGTCTACTATTCATCTATTTTTGGAATGTAACTGTGCAAGAGCAATTAGGCATGGTTCAAATCTTGTCTTAAGAACCTCTGATATGGATTGTACCTTTGTTGAACAGTGGCTTAGTTACTGTATTGTGTCAAGTACATATTTGGAACATGACAGAATGTGTTTCCTGCAAACCATCTTTACCACTCTTTGGTCAATTTGGAACCATAGAAATATGGTTCTGCATCAGCGTCTATCTCCTAATCCCATTGAAGTTATTCTAATCTCTTAATCTCTCACATGCAGGTATCAAACAGCTTTCAGTCAAATGCAAAACACCAAACCAAGTGAGAAGCAGACCTTGCAAAGAATTCCTCATCAGAACTGACAGATACTCATCAAAGTGGCAACTAGCAGAAATAGAAGAACCAAGAGATATGGTTTTGCTTTTGAAGCTATTACTATGGCAGGGGTCACTATGTTCAGAGGTGTAGCCAATAGTGGTAGACAATCAATCTATATGGTGACTCAGGAGGCAATGGTGGAAGCAATTTTCAAAGCCAAGGATCATGGTTTTAGCAGAATGCTTGTTCTATGCAACCCGAAAAAGCTAGTCCAAATCTGTAACTTGTCCAGCAAACCCTCATGGCAAGATTAAGCTCTCCTTTCTGACCTTTGGCAATTAAAGCAGAAAAGCTTGTGTATATTTATCCATTTTGTTCCTAGACTAGTCATGACAAATGTATTTCACACAGCCTCTGTAGCTGCTAATTGTCCTAGTCATTTTGTAACCTAAACTAGCCTACTAAGGCTTAAACTTTGTATTCTCCTTAGTTTTATAATGTTATTCAGCTGGTATCTAAAAAAAAAAAAAAGGTGAATACCACACAGTAGCCATGTGGTATTGACTATATTATGGAAGCTAATGCTTAGACTACTATTTGAAAAGCATGAATAATTGACAAAAATGATGATGATAGCCTTAAATGTGACAAGCATGCTACCTTATACTATTATTATTACTTATCTACACTAAGGATTGGCACTGATGTCCCACCCAATTACTCATTATATCACAAGTTGAAATATGTGTTACTTAGTGATTAGCCCCCCACCCTTTTTGTTAGCTCAATAATAGTACATGGAGCCTTTTTGATCAAGAAGATATCTTATAAGACAGGTGTCAAGGACCATTTTGGCGAAAAGAAAAAACCCAATGGCAAGAAGAAGCCCAACAATATAAAAGGGGTGAAGAAAGAAGAATTAGCAAAGTAAGAAAAACCATTAGGCTCAAATGACAGGAATAATGGTATGCAGGCATACAAAATAGTAAAAGGGCCCCAAAGAAAGCAAATGGGCCTAAGGGAGCCCCAAAGAAGGAAATAGTAAGCTCATGGGAATCATAAGAAGTAGAAAGTAAGCGAAGATGGGCCGAAAGAGCCCAAAGAAAGGAATTAGTAAATGAGATTGGTTTGAAGGCCAATAAACTCAAGAGTAAAGAATATGGTAATTGGGTCGGGAAATCATGAAAGATTTAGCAAAAACTCATGGGAATGTAAGAAGTAGAAAAGAATGAGATGGGCCAAGGAGGCCCAAAGGAATGAAACGGGCCGAGGATGCCTAAAGGAATAAAATGGGCCGAGGAAGCCCAAAATGATATGAGAACTGACCCAGCAGAAATACTAGGTAATGTAAACTGAGGGAAGGAATAATACATGGCCGGCCTAGAGGAAGCCAAGCGAATTCAAGTCAAATGATATCATGGTAGAAATAATGCAATGGCGTGGCAAGAATACTGGTCAGCCCACAAACCGGAAGTAAGAGGAGATAGGGGCTGAATTAAAGAAGAAAAGGTCCATGCCCAAGCAACAATCAAACCAAAGAAGAAGCAAGATGCAAAGAATGAAGACCTAATGACTCACCCATGCCACAAAAGGTTAAACAAGAAGTAGAACATGCCGCAATACTAGACAGACCCACAGGCAGTAGCAAATTCGTGAACACCAGACAAGCAAGACTCAGGCACCACTAACTTGTACCCAGCCAATATAGGGGCAGTGGGCCATGGGTCAAAGGTAAGAGAGGGTATGGTCTGTAGGTGGAGAAAAGGGGGAAGCCTATTCTGGGGTTCTCGCTCAAGCTTTTTCGAGAGAAATATCCTATTGGGATGACATGCCACCCAAATGAGGCAAAGATGAGCTGGAATCACTGGGTGCATGCTATAGGAGTTAGTAAAAGAGAATACCCAGCCCTTATCTGGATGGGAATGCCATGGAAAGCAAGAAAATAAAACAAAACTCTATTTGTCTGGGAATGGAATGTGGCACAACTAGCACAGGGTAGTGGCGGTAGCTGGGCAGCCAGCAGATCAATGGATAGTTCAGGAAGGACACCCACAACAGGCCAAAAGTAATTGAGGGGTAAAACCGTAAATCTTATCATGACAGACAGTATAAAAAGGCCTTAGCCGTGCACAGTAAATAACAACAAGGAGGAACAGCAACAAATATAGAAAAAAAAAAAAAAAGAGAAATAGAAAACAAAGGAAAAAGGGAAGATAAACAAAAAGAAAGAAAATAAGATAGTAGAAAGTAAAGTGAGAAAACAAGAGTCTGAAGAGTGATAAAGCATGCACCAATAGGCTACTTACTTCTCTCACTCTTAATAGCCCACTCTCTACCAAGTTAAGAATTTAGAGATTAAGCCATTTAGGTCATTTCTCTAAAGTAGGTCATTTTTATGGTAGGATTTCCCTGTGAGATTACCCACATTGGATATTGGTTCCCTTCTTGGACTTAAAGCTGTTAAAGAGCCAAGTTTAAAAAACTAGTCCCCTTCCTTCTTTCATCACAATTGTTTAAATACTAACGTTATTTTTTTTCTTGTTACTGATTTATTTCTGCCATACTCATATTAGCATATTTTGTTGTTGCAAAATCATTTAAACATTATCTTTGGTACTTTAGTTAGAATATTTTAACTATCCTACTATATTATGTTTCTCTTGCCATAACGTTTTATGACAGCATTCCCTATCATGGGTACGTGACCAAGATCTTTGTCTAGGGTCCTAATTTGCACACAAGCTGGCTTAGGGTCTATTTCAATTAAGCTAGTCCCAACTTTCCTACCCCGGAATCATTGGGCCATAGTACGGTAAGAGTAGTCGAGCCTAAGATATAAAAAAAAAGGTCCACCACATTTAAATTAGCGACTCCACTGGGGAGTTGAGAAAAAGACAGCGAAGGTAGATATAGCCCTCACAATTTATGCCCTCGTGATAAAAAAACAACGCAAAATATGAGCGTTGTGCCCTCGCAGGTAGAGTCAAGACCAACAACACCCCACCAACACCAGCCTAACCAGACAAAAGGTGTTAACGGAGTGGGGGTAAACCACAGTAGCAACAAAGAACCCCTACTAATAATGCCAACTTTTTCATCAAGGTGCTGCAATTCGTATAACATTCCTAGCAACAGATAATGGAAGAGATTCACCAGATGAAGGCAGACAAGACAAAAGAAAAAGGTAGCCAGCGTGATCCAGAGCATGCGGCAGATAAGGAAGAAACCCTTATAGGGGGTGGTCCGCAGAATGTGGAGCAGCATTTCATTACCATGGCCGAAGTTGCAACACTTCTAGAGTAAAAAAGGGCCAAAGCACCTAAGGAGAGATTTTATGCACGAAGGCCCCCTTATCCGTTAAGAATACTCAGTAAGCCATATCCTGAGAGATATGAACCACGAACTTTCACACAATACAATGGCAGAAGGGGAAGTGCTACCGAACATGTGAGCAAGTTTATTGATACCTTCAGTCCCTACATAGCAAATGAGGACTTGTGTTTTCAGGAGTTTTCCAAATCCTTGTGTGACCGTGCGTACGCTTGGTATACTAGTTTGAAACTAGGGTCAATCCTAACATGAATGACATGGTGGATGTGTTTTGCACTAAATACTTTCATGAAGAAGAGATAGTAACGCTTGCAAATTTGCAGACGACCAAGCAAAGGAGCAGCGAAGACTTGATGGAATACATCAAGAAATTCAGAGACATAGCTCTTGACTGCTATGATCATTGTGATGAAAAGATATTAGTGGAAATGTGTATGGGTAACATGATTATGGAATACAGAGTTGTTTTGGAGAACTATAAATCTCCCAGTTAGCACAGTTGCTGCAGAAAGCTAAGAAAACTACCCAATCAGTAAGGCCAAGTTGACAGGCCCAAAGAACGGAGGTCTACTCTGTAAGCCATGGCGGTATCTATTGGCAAAAGAAAAAGGAAGGCAGATGGAAGGGAGTACAAGACCCCTCCGCCATTACCATGTACACCGAAGGAGCTAGATGTGCTCCTAGATAAATGGATTACAGATGGGGTCTTCAAGCCCAACCAAGTTTCCAAGGAACCTACTAAAGAAGAGTAGAGAGACTTGCATTTCTGCCATTTGCGCAACTATGTGCAACACCCTATCGCAGAATGCTAGGCGCTCTGTAGACTAGTGCATCACAGAATCAAAGAAGTAACTCTCGAGTTATCTCAGCCAGAAGTCCAAAGAAACTCACTCTCAAACCACAAGGGAAAAGAAGTAGCAGTAGTCGTTATTTATGCAGATCTAGGGGAAGACGAAGAGGAAAGGCCAGCTTTGCTTACCGTAGTAATTACCTCCTTACAAAAAAGTTCTAGGTTCAAGAACTTGTTTAATCAGTTGGAACTCACAGTAAACGAGTGGAGAATTGCCACGAAGGCTCTAGTGAACATTGCCTCGGGGGTTGGAGTAGAATGCTTGTTAGCAGAAACCAGAGCAGACAAAGCCTTCTTACAAGACACCAATAAGATCACTTTTAGTGATGAAGACATGGAAGTAGGGTATTCAAATCATAGGAGACCTCTCTATCTGGTGGCTTTCATAAATTAAATCCCCATCAAAAGGGCCTTAGTCGATACAGGCGCCTCAATAAACCTTATTCCACCTGGCACGTTGCAAGCAGCAGGAATTTCAGAAGGAAAAATTCAAGGATGCTTAATGAAGGTCATATGATTTGGCAGAAGAGGTGAATATACCATAGGCCACATCCAATTATGGTTGAAAGTGGGACCAATAGCCTCCTTGGCCTGCTTCCATGTAGTGAAGACAAAAGCCCCATATCACATATTATTAGGAAGGTCGTAGTTGCATAAACATTGATTGGTCCCGTCTACCTACCACCAATGTGTAAAAGGAAGGCTAAACGGCATAATGATAAGGATAGTAGCAAACTCATCACCCTTCGAGCAAGTAGAATCTCATTTAGTAAAAACCATGTTTTATGATGAGTGGGTGCCATCAGATGAAAGCTTGGTGTCCAAACCACAAGGCATCTTCATCCCTAGATGGGAGGATATTCAAGATGACCCAGAGCCCAATCTGAGAGGTCTACTAATGTGGAAAAGGAAGATGAAGCACCTGCTTTTGAGTCAAGTGACATACCACGATGCGTCAAGGTTCGGACCCCTGATGGAAGAATAGTCTACAAGTTATGATGGTGCGCAAGGCCCACCTGCAATGTGCAAGGGGCTCCCAAACAAGAGCCATAACATAAAAGTTTGGTGTGTTATGTAGCCCAAGAAAATTCAAAAGAAGAAAGAAATATGGAAAAAGAAGAGGAATTTACAGCAGTAAAGGGTACACAAGTAACGGCATAAGAGAAGTTAGAGGAAGTTGATTTGGGCATCGACCCACAGAAGCCATGACCCATTTCGATAAGTTCAAAACTATTAGAGGAGGAAAAGTCAAAGCTGATACCATTGTTGAAAGACTTCAAGGATGTTTTCGCATGGGACTACAGCGAGATGCCTGGGCTGGACCCAAGATTGGTAATGCATACGCTCAATGTAGATCTTGAGGCTAAGCTAATGGCTCATCTTGCTAGAGTATTTCATACCAAAATAGAAGAACAAATAGTGAAGGAAGTGCAAAAGTTGTTAGCCACTGGTTTCATCAAACCCATCCAGCACCCGCGATGGTTGTCTAATATTGTGCCAGTAAAGAAGAAGAATGGGCAAATAAGTTGCTACGTAGATTTCAGAAACCTCAACATAGTTTGCCCGAAGGACGAATTCTCGTTACCAAACATGGAACTACTAATAAACTCTGCAGTAGGGATTGCCATGTTCTCCTTTATGGATAGATTCAACAAATATAACCAGATTCGAATGGCATTAAGAGGTGCAGAGAAAACCGCTTTCAGAACACCCATATGTAATTTCTACTACACTATGATGCCTTTTAGGTTGAAAAATGCAGGCGCAACTTACCAATGCATGATGACCACCGTATTCCATTAAGAAGAAGAATGGGCAAATAAGTTGCTACGTAGATTTCAGAAACCTCAACATAGTTTGCCCGAAGGACGAATTCTCGTTACCAAACATGGAACTACTAATAAACTCTGCAGTAGGGATTGCCATGTTCTCCTTTATGGATAGATTCAACAAATATAACCAGATTCGAATGGCATTAAGAGGTGCAGAGAAAACCGCTTTCAGAACACCCATATGTAATTTCTACTACACTATGATGCCTTTTAGGTTGAAAAATGCAGGCGCAACTTACCAATGCATGATGACCACCGTATTCCATGATATGATGCATCATAAGCTAGAAGACTATGTGGATGACATGGTTGCAAAGTCAAGGAGGCGAGAAGACCATGTTAAAATATTAAGAAAGGTGTTTGAATGATGCAGAGTTTTTAAGTTGAGAATGAATCCGCTTAAGTGTGCTTTTGGAGTATTTTCCGAGAAATTCTTGGGGTTCTTAGTCCATAGTAGAGGGATAGACGTGGACCCAGCCAAAGCCATAAATATAGCAACCATGAAGCCACCCGCCATAGTAAAGGAATTAAAGAGCTTTCTGGGGAAAGTTTCTTACATATGGAGGTTCATCCCGGGCTTGGCATCAATCACTTTAGCCTTTGCTAAGTTACTTAAGAAGGGACAAAGCTTTGAGTGAGGAGTGGCACAGCAGACTACCTTTGGAAGGCTACAGTAGATTATAATGAACCTCCCTAAGATGCAAGCCCTAATTCGTAAAAAGCCACTATTGCTCCACCTAGCCTCAAGCCCATATGCCATAGGTACTTTGATCGCCCAAGAAGATAGAGGCGGTATCGAGTAACCAGTCTATGACATGAGTCACACTCTAAATGATGTAAAGACCCGCTACCTAAGAGCAGAGAGAGCATGCCTGGCAATAATATACGCATCACAAAGGTTACACCATTACTTTCTAGCCTATGAGATATGCTTGTTGACGAAGTCTCCACAATCAAAGCTCTTCTATGGCAGCCAATTCTCTCCAGGAGGATATCTTAGTGGTTGCTACAATTATCACAATACAACTTGAAGGCGGGAACACCCAAGGCAGTAAAAAGTTAGGCCATAGCAAATATACTAGCACAATTCCCAGAGAAGAAGAATTCTCGCTAGATGATGAAGTTCTAGGGGAAGTGGTTGCAGCAGAAGTAGTTGAAGAGCAATGGGTGATGAAGTTTGATGGCTCTTCCAAGGCCAACTCTAGAGGCGCAGGGGTAGTCGTTTATCAAGAAAGAGAAGAGGTCGTGGTGCTCTCGTTTAAGTTGGAGTTCCCTTGCTCAAACAACACCGCAGAGTTTGAGGCCTATCTCATTGGGTTGGCCACAGACCTCAAGATGGGGATCAAGAATTTGAAGGTGATAAGTGACTCCAACCTAGTGGTTTGCCAAACTAAAGGGAGTTTCTCTTTGAAGGAACCAAGTTTGGCTCCATACAGGACGTTAGCCCAGAAAATAGAAGAAGAGATTAAATTTAATAAGAACGGGGTGTAAACCCTTTGATTTACACAAGCCAATAAGTAAATGCCACATCAAATTTTTTACTTAAACTCATTGTAAAATCAATACATCCTAATACACCTAATAACATCTCAACAAATAAATAATCAAAACGTATTTCACGTTTCCCTAGAATCTCATATCACTTTTCAGCTCATATATCTCTAGCCCATCCTCGCTGGACCAACATTTGCCACTGCACTACCTCACGAGACCTCTGTTTGCCGCTGCACTATCTCGCCGGACCTCTGTCCGCCACCACACTACCTCACCGGACCTAGGTGATTTGTTCTTATTTTCAAAAAATTTTGGGTTTTGCTATATTTTGATTGATTTGGCCGTTACTATATTTTGATATCTTCACGGTTTGGGCATGTTGCTCTTTTGAAATAAAGACAGATATGAGTTTGATCCTAGAAGGGACGATTTTTTTTTTTTTTTTTTTTTTACTGTTTTGGTTCATGCTATTTTGGTTTTCCAACTTCATTATTTGAGTTCTTCCATTCTTTGGCTGCGTTGAGGCATATATGGAAATTCAAATTGATAGAAATAGGTTAAGGATTGACCTCTTGAGAAACTGCTTAGAAGCTGTTTGTCAAAATGCCTTACAGAAATCTTTTTGTGACACGAAGACTGTATTTTTGGGATTAAACCTGCAATATATTTTTTGGTTTAATAACAGGAAAAAAAAAAAAAAAAAAGGCTAGTAAAAAAGCCAAATTTCTTAAATTGTTGAGATGACAATGAGCATGCCTCTTACCAAATTTGTTTAGCTAGTTGAGCAGCTTATCCTATTGTGAGTCTTTTATGGAGCTTAAATTAAGAGTATTTAGGACAAGGACTCAAGATAGATGGCCACGACATGGACCCATCCCTATTTTATTCTGAACGGTTTTAGACCTCTTAAAACACAACCAAATTGGTTAGCCTAGATTAATTAGCCAAGTTGTTACTTAGTCAAATTATGCAATTCTAGGTTAAAGCAATCAAATAATCATATCAAAATAATAAAGCAACGGAATAATAAAAGACACAATGATATGATCACCTAAGAAACCACACGGTAAAAACCTGGGGAGGATTTGACCCACCGATCCTCAAGGCAAACCTAAATCCACTATGAAAGAATCGAAGTTCATATAAAAGGACTACAAGCTCCCCGCTCGACTTCCTAATGCTACCCACCAATAGAACTTACTGACATGACCACGTGCAATCTCCGAATCCACAGACTCCTTCTTTCTTGGACTCTTCAATCAAGTGCAAGCACCCACGCTTGATATTCTTTAAGCTTCAATGGTAACAACCAAGTTGATCATCAAGATGTTGATACTATCTCTAACTTGAAAACCTTAAGCTTTGTGTAAAGGAAAGCTCCTCTAGATCTCACAAGAGATTTACACAAAACAACAATGTATGAGCAACAATACAACTGGAGCAACTCTCAAAACGTGGCTAGGGTTTTGCCTTATATATCTAGGGCAAAAACATAAAACCCTAAACGTTTAATGAGTTAGGGCTGAGTTGGAAATTCTGCAGAAAATGCAATCTAGTCAACTTTCGATCGATCGAGCCAGACTGAAATGCCCCAATGCATCTACAGTCTCTCGATTCCAACTTTACAATAATTAAACAACTTTGAGCACACTATAACAAGACTAAACATATCGTTTTGATTATGGTTTGCCCATATTACAAATTAGAGTTCTAAATACATAAATTCCTAAACCTTTAGAACCTAACAAACTCCCTCTTTTGGCAATCCGTGACAAAACCTTAATTAAAAGCTCAAAGTTTTATAAGTAAAAAGCCCTTTACAAAGATAATGCTCATAAACTCAAATTCAACCCTAACTACTATCCATCGGTTGCAAGTGTAGACAGCAACTTAGTTGAATCAACTTGTATATTCCTGAAATACTCAATAAACGCATAAAAGCATTTGTGACAGAAAAGAGTAAAATAACAGGTATAACATTCTTGTAAGATTCACACAACACAAAATAAAGACATATATGAATGAACAACTCATAAATATAAATCAATAAGCAGTGAATCACAAAGCAACAAGAATCAATGAATATAACATGTATATCAATCAATGTTACTCCCC
>NW_027070004.1:179699-221014 GCF_002906115.3 Quercus suber
AGACATAGTTGAAGAATACGGTTGGGATAGTGATTAGGTGAGATGGTCACAGTCAACCAGTAAATGTATTCACTGGTCCATTCATGTTTCATAAGTATAACAAATCATTTTATCATTTTATAGTTCTCTCAATCTGTATGCAAGCATTTAAAAATCCAAAACAACCCAGAAGCATAACCATACTCAACCTTCCAAATCAGTAGCAAAAAAGTAGTTCTGTTGTATCTGCACTCAATCAACCAATATGCAAAAGTAAAGATGATTAATGAAAGAAACATTGACGTAAAACAGTCCAAGTTCTTACAGTGACAAGCTCTTTTATCAACAAGGGAGACACCCCCAACATCAATCAACTCCTCTTGTAGAGTCCGGGTGGTGAGGTTGTACAAACCTGCCCTTTAAGCATCTCATCTACTGTCTCAAAAACGGGTCTGGATTCAAACCTTTCATAGTACTTCAAGAAGTTATTCACAGTACCCTACACCACAAAATATAGAATTTAGATCAACAATGAGAGAGAGAAGCCTATTCTTCTTCAAACATAGAGCAATAAAAGCACTTTAAAGAGATACCAACAAATGGACAAACTTTTTAATCAACATAAGCATTTTAACAAAATAAAAATTGTCCCTAAACTTTACCTCCGGAGTGATTTTAGTATCTGAAGTTTAAAATGATCATTATAGTTTTTAGTTTGGCCATGTCACTTAAGGAACTAAAAGCGATCACTTCAAACATCACGAACTGATGCTAGGATACTATAAATTCTACTAAAAAGTCAATGTGACACCAATCACAAAAAAAGTAATTCATACATTCATTTCTTATGCTAGGATACTAAAAATTATAGTATTTTATCATTTTTCCTTCCTAAAACAAATCTATTTAAGACCAAAACAGACAACAAGTCTAGAGTTACAAAAATCTCATAATTGCCGAGACGGCAAGTTGTTATTGGTAGGTAAAAAAAACTATGGCAAGTGATAAAAGAAAGGAAAGTCTTAATTTACATTGTACTAGCTAATTAAGATTCACATTATAGATTAACAAATGTGGTACAATATTGAACATATTTTTTTGTAAATGTGTACGATGTTTTTCTAGTACAAAGTAAACCTATAATTACCCATAAAGAAAAATGTAGTAAAACATGTGGGCATAAGACTAAACAGAAGTTAAAAACAGAGACAGAGACAGAAACTAGTGCTGAAAACAAAAGGCATACCTCGACGAAGGTTTGCATTCTGAGGAGCGAGAAGCCGTAGCGCACGAACATGAGAAGCGAGTTGGCGAGCGAGACAATCTTGTCGACAAAGGGATGTTGGAACTGAAACTGAGTGTCTTGAAAACGAACTTTTGGCCGTCCCAGATGCCGAGAGAGAAGGAATCGGAAGTGGAAGAAGAAGAAGGGTTCTTGTTTTGAGACCCAACAGCTCGGTGTATTCACGGCGTGGTAATTCTTTGGGTGGAGAATTGAGGCTCCGGCTTCGAAGTCTGGCCGCTCACGTTGACCGTGCCATGCGGCCACCTACGACGCCGTTTCTCTCGAAGATGTGGATTGAGAACGGGTTTGAGTTTGAAGGAGGAGGAGGAGGAGTAGAGGCGGAGGAAGTGGGCACGGAGGAGCGCTAATGCGCTACCGATGATGCAGATTACATCTCTAATGCTCTCAAACTAGAAGTTAATTTTTGCAGTTTGTTTATCTTAACTGCCTTTGTACTTCATGCACAGTTTGGAGGATTTTCCAAGCAATATGAGCAACCTCAACATTAGAGATCCTCTTAAATTCCTCTATAGAGACAGCATTAAGAAGATGATATGCTATTTTGCTATTGAAGCCAGCTGCTTCTTTTTTAGAAGTTTGCCACTCACTCAAGGAGTAATGGGCTTCTCCCATCCGTACTCAACGGAATTCCAAACTCTCTCATCAATAGATTTCAGGAATGCTTTCATCCTTACTTTCCAATAAGCATAGTTATTCCCATCAAAGTGAGGAGGAACAACAAGAGAGTGTCCATGCTCCATAACAACAGGGGTCAAGGATCAGCTCAGAGATTAAAAAATCTCAAACAAAAGAGCTACTGGCTCTAATACCACTTGAACGGTTTTAGACCCCTTAAAACACAACCAGATTGGTTAGCCTAGATTAATTAGCCAAGTTGTTACTTAGTCAAATTATGCAATTCTAGGTTAAAGCAATCAAATAATCAAATCAAAATAATAAAGTAGCGGAATAATAAAAGACACAATGATATGATCACCCAGGAAACCACACGGTAAAAACCTGGGAGGATTTGACCCACAATCCTCAAGGAAACCTGAATCCACTATGAAAGAATCGAAGTTCATACAAAAGGACTACAAGCTCCCCGCTCGACTTCCTAATGCTACCCACCAGTAGAACTTACTGACACGACCACGTGCAAGCTCCGAATCCACGGACTCCTTCTTTCTTGGACTCTTCAATCAAGTACAAGCACCCACGCTTGATATTCTTTAAGCTTCAATGGTAGCAACCAAGTTGATCATCAAGATGTTGATACTATCTCTAACTTGAAAACCCTAAGCTTTGTGTAAAGGAAAGCTCCTCTAGATCTCACAAGAGATTTACACAAAACAGCAATGTATGAGCAACAATACAACTGGAGCAACTCTCAAAACGTGGCTAGGGTTTTGCCTTATATACCTAGGGCAAAAACATAAAACTCTAAATGTTTAATGTGTTAGGGTTGAGTTGGAAATTCTGCAAAAAACGCAATCTGGTCGACTTTCGATCGATCGAGCCAGACCGAAATGCCCCAATGCATCTACAGTCTCTCGATTCCAACTTTACAATAATTAAACAACTTTGAGCACACTATAACAAGACTAAACTTATCGTTTTGATCATGGTTTGCCAATATTACAAATTGGAGTTCTAAATATATAAATTTCTAAACCTTTAGAACCTAACATATTCTTTTTTTGTTATTTGTCTCTTTAACGTAGAAAGTATCTGATGAAGTGACAAATGCATCAACATCATTTAAGTGTCTAGCTTCATCAAGATGAATTTCCAATGTGTAATTGAATAGGCTTAATGATGTAATTCAATCAGTATCAGTTTGTACCAAGAAATAGTATTAGTTACAACCATGTAAAATAACAAATGAATTAGAAACAAGTGTCCAGTAGCATTAATAAGTTTTGATATGTACATTGAATAAGAGTGCCACCTGTAAGGGACAAGTCAGCTTTGACAATTTTATTATAAGCCTAAAAGTTTCCAATTAGATTTTGATTTTGTAATAAAACTGGTTTCTGAAATTGGGAAAGTTTATTATGTTTTAGATTTTCATTTTGTAATTGAACAAATCTTGAATGTCTCTTCAACTGTTCTTATGAGTTTTTCTTCTCTTTTATTTTTTCTAGGTTACATTGAAAATAAATATTTTCTCAAATTGCAAATATGAGTGTGAGCAATGAAGAGCCTGAAATAATCTCTCTTTGTGATGATTTGGTAGAAGACTTGATGCATGTTGAGTCGAAAATAGTAGAAGATCATAATGATGTAGACTTGCCTACGAATGATTTGAATCAATCTTTTGCATCTAAATGGCCTTTGGAGCCATGTCTTGATATGATATTCAATGACATAGAAGATGTTTGTGCATGTTATAAAGCATATGCAAGGCGAAAGGGTTTTAGCATTTGAATAAATCATAAACGATCATCCAAAGAAGATAAATCATTGGTTGGAGTGGAATGCGTTTGTTGAAGGGAAGGGTTTCGTCATAAAAGTTATGAAAATAAAGAAAGGAAAGGTCCAAAACCTATAAAAACTAGAATGGGATGCAAAGCAATGATGAGTTTAAAGAAAAAAAATAAGAAAGCATGGATTGTAACTAAGTTTGTGGACAATCATAATCATGAACTTCTTACTCCCAAGAGTACAAGTTTGCTTCGTGAACATAGAGTGATTTCACGTGCCTAAAAAAATCTTATAGATACACTCAATGTGTCAAGTGTACCTACAAGGAAGACAATGTCAGTTTTAAGTAACAAATCTGGTGGTAACTATAATGTTGGTTGTGTTGCGGTTGATCATCAAAATTATTTGGGTAGTAAAAAACGAAAACTACTTCAAGATGGAGATACACAAAGAATGTATAGCTGTTTTACTGTGTGTCAATTGAAAAATCCAAGTTTTGTATATGCAATTCAAGTTGATGAACAAGGACGCATGGGAAATTGCTTTTGGGCTGATGCTAGATCAAGGATTGCATACCAACATTTTGGAGATGTCGTTATTTTTTATGCTACTTACTTAACAAATTTCTATGGGATGCCTTTTGTTCCTTTTACTGGGGTTAACCACCATCACCAATCTATCATGTTTGGATGTGCTTTGCTTGTGAATGAAACAAAAGAATCTTATACATGGTTGTTGAAGACTTGGCTTGAGGCAATGCTTGGACGTGCTCCTTCTACAATTATCATAGATGATGACAAGGCTATGGGTAAGGCAATTGTATAGATATTACTGAATAGAATTCATAGATTATGTATGTGGCATATTTTAAAGAAAGTTCTAGAAAAATAGGCTCATATCTATAATAAATATCCACTTTTTCAAGGAGAATTTCACCATTGCAATCATGATACAATCACTATTGAAGAGTTTGAGTTAGAATGAAGTGAGCTTGTAGAGAAGTATGGGTTGGGGATAACGATTGGTTGATAAATCATTATATGCGGCGTGAAAAATGGATTCCAGCTTATTTACGTAGGAGCTTTTGTTTTGGGATGTCTACAACTCAAAGGAGTGAAAGCATGAATAAATTCTTTAAAGGTTATGTTTGTTCAAGTACAATGATAAGTGACTTTGTGCATCAATATGAGAAAGCCTTAAATGCGTGTTATCTGAAAGAGAACCAGCAAGATGTAAAGATAAAAACTTCAATGCCAATTTTGAAAACATGTTACAAGATGGAAGGAGAGGCGGCAAAAGTTTTATACAAGAAAGATGTTTATAAAATTTCAAGAAGAGTTATTTTGTAGTAAAAAAATACAAGGCATCCAAATATCGTGAAGAAGGAGTGAAAAAAAATATATAAAGTGGCACCTCATGGGAAAGTCCAATTTATGAAGTGTTATTTGAAATTTCTGAGAAAAAAGCTATTTGTACATGCTATTTGTTTGAATTTGTTGGAATTCTTTGTAGGCACATCCTAACCGTTTTTGTGAAAAAATTTCTTGTGGACTTTCTTCCTCCGTATTATATTTTAGAAAGATGGACAATCAAGGCCAAGAATAATATTATACATGACATATCTAGTGATGTCATACAGGTGGAGCCACAAATTTCTTCCACTTTGACGAGAAATAGTTTATTGCTTCATTTTTTGGAAGTTACAGAAGTAGGCTCACAGTCAATGAAGAAATATGAACATCTTGACCTAGCTCTACAAAAGGTTCATGTGGAGCTTCTAGCCATGCATGATGTTGATGATTTAGTAAGTTCTGATAATATTATACTAAACAGCCAAGTATTATCAAATCATCCAGGTGCTTTACAAGACCTTCCGTATGTTCTATCTAAGGGAAGACCTAAATCTTTAACACAAAAGAATCCAAAAGAAACCCAACCAACAAAGAAAAGAAAATGCAGCATTTGCAAGGAAACGGGCCATGTTAGAAGAACTTTTCCCTCCATAAATTCCGTACAAGTACAAGATGTATTTGATTTTATTATTAATATATTTTTTCAACTGGATTTTATAATCAATATTTATTCATTCCTTTTATTTGTTAAACATCCTTAATTAGGACCATTTGCCATCTATGTGGTATCCTCCTACAACGTCAACTTCTATGCCTCAAGGTCCCCACACTCTTCATCTTTTATGGTATAACCATTTATTGTTTAATTATCACAAAGTATAGATTGTCTTCTTCTTCTTCTTCTTCTTCTTCTTTTTAATTGTGTTCATTCTAATATGTTTTTAATTTGGTTATACGTTCTTTTACACAGGATTGTTAGATGTCACTCATCAAAAATGGATTACCTAACAACAGTTTTTGGTTATATACTGTTTTAATTGTGGTGGAGAGAATCAGCTTCCTATATTTTGAATTTGATTGGTTTTATTTCACATGAATGCATTTTAGATTAGAAACTTTCAGAAAAATTGTGACAGGTTTTATATTACATGGAAGACATGTGTTAAAAGCTTTTAAGATGTATTCAAAATTCTAAAGTTACATTGTATTCAATTGTGACAGGTTTTATATTACACCTTCCTGAAAATTAAGGCAACAACTAAGATCAAAACCAGACAGTAAAGAAGGAATGTAGTGTTGCTATACTTCTCTGCCAATTGCTTTGGTGTGTTGGTGTGAAAACTGAAATGGAAACACATCCAAACATTAATTTCTTTACTTTGCCGGAATGCTAATTAATGTATATGTTGATTTCTCAAGGGAAGAATCACAAAATGCAGGACAAGATCTATGCATATGTAGCACCTTTAACATTGAAAATTCAGTAGACTGTCTTATTGGTTGAAGCATTCCAACATAGTCAACAATTTAGTTTCACTAGATATCAAATACATTGGCCATCTTAGGCAAAAAATAAATAAATAAATAGAAAGCATAGACCAATGCAACTGCACTAGAAGCGAAAGCATTGGCTCAAATTCAATCTACCAATGCTTTTGGGTATCCAATCTGCCTTTGAAACAACTGGGACTACTTTTGGGTTCTAAATTTAAATATAAAAATATTTGGAATCTCATACTTGAGAAGATGGTCTTTTTAGTTTAGAGTCATAACAAGTGTAAACAAGAAGAAAAAATTAATGAAGAAGACAATCTTAGCAACAAACAAAACAATAATTTTCATTGATTTCATTGATTTCAATAATTTTCATTGATTTCATAACAATGATTTTTTTCATACAACAAGGAAGCTACACAAGATTGTAATAAACATAGATCCTTAATACTATTGACTCCGCCTTTAATAGTATCAAGATTCTCATTCAAAGGGCTATCCTTAATTGCATTTTTCTTCTTGGAAGTTCAAAACAAACAACAAGGGCAAGGTTCATTTGAACACCCTGCTCAACCACAACTGTTTTGTCTCCCTTGTTTGGTATTGTCTCCTTTTAGTCTTGTTCATTAGATTGGCTGGTGAGTTGTAACAAAGAGTGTAATGTCCTGACATGAATCTTTAGACACTTTGTGTATTGTTCATAAAATTACCTGAATTACTAAAAAATTAAAACAGAATGAGCCACATATTGTTGAGTGGGAAAATAACAAATAATGTATTCTATGCTATTTATCCATAGAATTTGGGTTTCCAAGGACAAGAGATGAAAGTGAAAATTTCCAGAATTTTCAACCTCTGTCAGTTATCAACATATAACTCTATTGCATTACCCACAATAAACATGATGTTAAAATTTACAAAGAGATCATTGCACATGCTAAAAATGCTAGTACATCTTTTCAATGAGTTTGGTAAGATTATATGGCCAATCCTTCAACTTTGGATCCTAACCAACAACTCCAATTAATCAATAAACTTGAGGCCAATCGTGGCCAACTATCTTGAGTCCTTGTCCTAAATACTCTTAATCTAAGCTCCATAGAAGACTCACAATAGGATAAGCTGCTCAACTAGCTAGACAAGTTTCGTAAGAGGCATGCTCATTGTCATCTCAACAATTTAAGAAATTTGGCTTCTTTACTAGCCTTTAATTTTTTTACTGATATTAAACCAGAAAATATATTGTAGGTTTAATCCCAAAAATACAGTCATCGTGTCAAAAAAAATATTTCTGTCAGGCATTTTGACAAACAGCTTGTAAGCAGTTTCTTGAGAGGTCAATCCTTAACCTATGTCTATCAATTTGAATTTCCATATATGCCTCAACGCAACCAAAGAATGGAAGAACTCAAATAATGAAGTTGGAAAACCAAAATAGCATGAAAAAAAAAAAAAAAAAAAAAACGTCCCTACTAGGATCAAACCCATATCTGTCCTTATTTCCAAAGAGTAACATACCCAAACTGCAAAGATATCAAAATATAGCGACGGCCAAATCAATCAAAATATAGCCAAACCCAAAAAAAATTGAGAATAAGAACAAATCACCTAGGTTCGGCGAGGTAGTGCGGCGGCGGACAGAGGTACGGCGAGATAGTGTAGCAGTAAATGGAGGTCTGGTGAGGTAGTGCGGCAGTAAACGTTGGTCCAGCGAGGATGGGCTAGTGACGCATGAGCTGAAAAGTGATCTGAGATTTTAGGGAATGTGAAATAGGTTTTGATTTTTTTTTTTTTGAGATGTTATTAGGATGAATTAGGATGTATTGATTTTACAATGAGTTTAAGTAAAAATTTGATGTGGCATTTTATTATTGGCTGGTGTAAACCAAAGGGTTTACACCTCGTCCTTATTAAATTTAATCTCATAGAAGAAAGGTTTTCAACATTTGAGATAGAGCATGCTCAGAGAATTGAGAATCGGTATGGAGATGTGCTGGCTGCATTGGGCTCACAGATATTCTTGAAGGAAGTAGTATCAGAGTTAAAGTCAGCAAGTGAAGGGAATCTATTGTTGAAATACTGCAGGAAATGTTCCAAGAATAACAAGGGTCTAAGGAGGACTATAGAATTCCCATTAAGAAATCCTTATTGAAAGATGGAGATATGGCAGATTTGAAGACATTGAAGGACTACACCCTGATGAAAGGGGAACCATATCGAGAATGTTAGGAGGAATCCTATCAAGATGTGTGGGGCAAGAAGAGGCCTAAAGAAAATTGAAGGAAGTACATGGTAGAACCTGCGGGTTCTGCGGCGAGATCAGCCTTTACCACAGACTACAGAGAATGGGTTTTTATTGGCTAAGCATAGGTAAGGATGCAGACCTAGTCCAAACCCAATGCAAAGCCTGGCATTTGGTTGTAGACAGTGAGGAGAGTTACGTTGTTTTCACCAATAAGATTGGAGAAGCCCGTTTGTGAAATACTTGATAGAAGCATAGTGAAAAAATATAAACTTAAAAGGCTGGTAGTGCGCTACTTTTTGCACGAGGGAATCCTTTTTAAGAAAGGGTATAATGGAGGCCCATTACGATGTTTGGGTCTTGAACAAGCAAAGGAGATGATAAAGGAGGGACATGCAAGGAAATGCAGAGAATACCAAGGGAAGAAAAAGTTGTACCAGTGTATGCTGCAAATGGGTTATTATTGCCCAATATGAAGAAAGATACAACATAATTTGTAAAGAAATGCCACAATTTCCAAGTGCAGGCTAACCTGATTCATACTCACCCTCAAAGTTTACACAATATGGTCACCCCATGGCCCTTCCACACCTGGTTGACCTAGTGGGACTAGTTAATTCACCTTCCATGGGTACATAAGGATCCTCATAGCTATAGAGTACTTTGCCAATTAGGAAGAAGCCATACCACTCTATAAGGCCACAAGAGGTTTTGTGGCAAATTTTATGAAGAATAACATAATTGTTAGGTTAAGGGTACCTTATAGGATCATCAGTGATGATGGCACTCCATTTGTCAACAATGAGGTAAGGAAGATATTGGAGTTCTATCAAATGAAACACCACTGGTCATCGCTCTATTACCCCCAAGGGAATGGGCAAGCAGAAGCAACAAACAAGAATTTCATTGAGATCATTAGCAAGATGAATCAGGAATACACTAGGGGATGGGCAATGCATCTGCCAAACGACCTTTGGGCCTACCGAAGCTCGCCCAAATCTACCACGGGATTTTCACCTTTCTCCTTAGTCTACGGAAGAAAGGTAATGAGCCCAGTTAAAGTAATGACACCCTCCTTAAGGGTCTTGCAGGCACGAAATAAATAAAAGGAGAAAGAAGTTTTCATGGCAGAAAGATGCGAAGACTTGGAAGGATTAGAGAGAAAAGAGAGGAGGCCCAAGAGCGTAGCCACAGATATAGACAAAAGATGACTAAAGCTTATGGCAGGATGACCAAAGAAAGGGTGTTCACAGAAAGACAACTTGTGCTGAAAACGACAGACCACGTTAGGCTAGGTATGGCAGGACCATCTAAATTTTCTCCAAAATGGGAAGGGCCCTTTTTAGTAAGGGAAGCCCATATTGAATGGAAAAAGATCTAATGATCCTATTAATGGAAAATGGTTAAAGCGATATTATGCCCAAGAAAAATTGTGTAGTTACTCCTTTCTCTTGTTTAGGTTTTTTTTTTTTTTTTTTTTTTTTTTTTTTTTTTTTTTTTTTTTTTTTTTTTTTTTCCTCCAAGTGATCACCCTTACAAGAGATGATGTCACAAGAAAGTATTGTAGTATATTTTCAATTGTAAAAAGTAATGAAGACTATGGAGTATTAGCAAAAAACATATTAATAACCATAGCAAATATAGTAGCAAATGTAGCATAATAGATTACAAGCCCAAAATATATAAGTCATGTCAAACTTATCAAATAAGTGTTAGAGAAAATAAGGAAGTGCACTAGGTAGGATGAAAAGGGAGAAGAAGATAAACATAAGGGAAGGAAATAAACAGGAAACTACACAATGTAATAAGTCTCATCAAAGGCCTGAGATAAGGGTTTAATCTCCAAAGCGACTAAGGCTAGCAACACAAGAAAGGAGGTGCTCATAATGTGCCTCTAGGTCTGCCACCTCCTTCTTCAAAATCTTGATGCAAGTATCTATGGCATCAAGCTAAACCTTCTTCGTAAAGAAGGATTAAGCAATCTCTTGTAAGTGATCAAGTAAGAACCCCACAGCAAACCTAACTCTGTTTAACTCTTGAACTGTGGCCCTCCACTACAAGATCCTCTCAGCAAACACAATGTCGATGAAGTTATGCTCAATGTCGTTCATTATGCTCCCTAATAGCTTGAGGAAGTGCTCCCTCGTGGATCGGCCAAAAAGAAACCCCTGCATGAAGTCCCTACAGCTATTGTACACTGCCTCTAAATGAGAGATGCACTCCCCAAGGACCCGAAAACCATGGAAATCAACATAAGGGGGCCTAGCACCCTAGAAATCTACAAGATCAAGGTCGTTGGTCTCAAGCTGGTCAAATCGGATGAAGAAGGTAGCAGCCTCACTCGTTGGATTAGGAACTATGGCAGAACTGCTGCCAACCTTAAACTGAGAGGATAAAGCCACCTCAATAGGAGTCGGACTTGGGAAGAAACATGAAATATAGCATAAGGGATGGACAAAGCAAAGGAATGAATTTGAAATGAAGATTAAAGAAGATATGGGAGAAAGAAAAAAATACCAAGACCCGTGGGAATGGGGGCTACAGGTGTGGCAGAAGTAGGGGTTGTAGGTATCGCAGTGTCTGCTATAGTCTTAGGCTCCTCGAGAATATCTATGGCTAAGGAAAATTAATGTGCAGAACAATCAGAGAATTATACCAGGAAGTTACAAAATAAAAATAAAAAAATAAAAAAATAAAAAAGGAAAAAGAGAGAAGATCTGACAAGGGTAGGAGACACATACCCATGGCCTTAGTCTCACACTCACCACCATCATCCTCGTTAAAATAAGAAACCCTCTTCTTCATGCAAGCTCATCCTCAAAATCTTTAAGGACCTCCTTGGATCCCTCATTAGAAAACAAATCTGCATCAGGCCCAAGGGTGGTAGAACTGGGAATACATGAAGGAATGACCACCAAAGAGGAGCCATCCTTTACTGCCTAAGAAAGGGCAACAAAGGGATCACTAGCAGAGATGACAAGAGGAGTAGTAGGAGAAGCACTCCCAATCTAAGATGCACCCGTATGAGTGACTCCTTTCTGAGGAGTAGGAATCTCGACAGGAATAGGAATAGACTCACCAACCCTTTCAGTCTGGGCACTCAACACCCTCCTCAAATGGACCAGGTTTGGGTGAAGGAATCAAGGTCTCAGCAGGAGCTCCCTGTGTAGCAGTAGAAGCAATGGCCATGGCCTCAGACATAATGTCTGCCCTATCAAAGAAACCCTCCAAGGGTGTGCCTATGGTAACAAAGAGATAAATAAGCATTTGGAGTTAAGAAGGTGGATGTTAAGAAGAGATAAATAAGCATGCAAGAAAAAAACAATGACGAATGATGATAAAAAGGAGGGAGAACACATGGTAACACATGGCAATGAAAATGCATGGGAAGGGGAAGAATGTACCTCTAACTCGAGCTTGTCAAGTAAGATGGGGTGGGTGGCAGAAGTATCCTCCTTATGCTTAAACTATCGATAAATAATAATAATAATAATAATAATAATAATAAGAGGGAGGTGAATGAGTGTGCATTTGGAGTTGGCTGCAAGAAGGCCCCATGAATAAGAAAAAATAAAGAAGAAGCAAGGTTAGAGATAACATACTTTCCTCTCAATAGTGGCAGATGGAGGTGGTGGAGATGTCTTTCTCTTATAGCCGTGGGTCTTGCTAGAAGGAGAAGCATCTGTGGATGGCCGTGGAGTGAAATACTTAGACTTGCCTGCACTAGGTAGTCTGCTGGAACGAGTACAAGCAGAAGGAGGAGAAGAACCCTCAAGAACTATGTTATCAATGGGAGGAAGACCGCCCTCATAGGGAATAATGTTGGAACAAGTCTCAGAAGAATCATCACCTCTCTTTGTAGACTTGGGCTTGGCAGACCGAGACACCAAGCCCTTCTTCACAGGCACAAGAAGGTTCACCACCTTCACATTTTTCTCCCAACCCGTAAGGTACTCACCAGCATACAAATACCATCCTTTCTCCTTTTCCTACCACTTAAATATAGCAAACCAACTTTGCTTCCTAGCATATGCCACCACAGACTTGGTGGGAAACAATAACCGCGGGTAGCAGAAATGATGGCATGAAGACCATTAGGAGGAATGAGAGAAAACCCATGTCTGTCTAATAACTCATTCTTAATTGAAGTCATCACAGCTTGCCAATACACATGCAGCATAACTATGCAATGACCCTTTCTCTGTGAACCCAAAATAGTGACTGCTGTGAAACGCCTACCCTAAAACTCAAAAGCACTAAGCCACAGGAATCGTTGGACTGAAGTAGCGGACTCTAGAATGGCAGAGAAATCATCAGGTATGTCTTGATTCAACCCAAACTGCCTCCTCACTCTTTTGGCATAATAGTGCACAAATCAGATGCCCTCATCAGCAAGGTAAGTCGGCCACCTAGCATTAGTGGCTGCAAAGTATGCAATCCCCCTCTCATCAAAGGTGATAGGCCAAGAATGTATTGACCCCTTGTGATAAATTAACCAATTAATTAGCCTAATTAATTAATTCAATTAACATGCAATACGCGTGGTAGCACAAACAAATCACCAACTAAGTTAATATACAACAAAAAATAAAGTTGACACGGTGATTTGTTTACGAATAGGGAAAACCACCGAGGCAAAACCCCACTGGGTGAATTTCAGGTCACCATTCCCGAGAATCTACTATTATCAAGTGATTACAAGTAAAGGAATCCCAGTACCATATACCAACGTATAGTTGAACTCTTACCCTAATACCTAATTGGACTTGTTCTATAGTGATAATCTCTCCTTTTAATGCACAAGTCCTAGTATGTGACTAACTAATTGATATACGGATCCTAATATGTGACTAACCACCAACTTGAGAAGTATGTTAGCTACAAATTTCTTCAATTCATCAACACAATGAAGATCACGAAACTTCTTGGTTGCAAAACCTTATGGCATATAAATGCAGCAGCTTCTTGAAGAGAAAGATGAACTAGGGCATATGTCTCCGGTCACAATATGCTTGAGAAATTTTTTGCATTCAGTTGCATCAGTTGTGACGGCCCTTAAAATAATCCTTATATTTGTTTAGGGTTGTGAAAAAAGAAAGTATAAACAAATATACATGGATTGGAGTGAAATCAGAATTGAAAATCTTATTTTTATAAATCTCGATAGATAGCTTATCTATCAAGTAGCTGTCGAGCATTGGGCTTAAACAGCCTTTTAAACCTCAATAGGTTCTATATGCCAAGTTAGCTGTCTAGTTTTAAAATCCAGCACTTCTTCACTTGATTCTTGGACAGATTTGCATGGTTTTAACATTTGGACTTGAACCTTGTTCCTTGAAGTATTAAATACATCTTAAATCTACCAAATTACAAGTAAAGTGCATTTTATCAAAGGATTAGCCAATTCTACATTAACATATATTTCTAACGTGATTTACATATGTCCTAACAAAAGGCAGCCAATGGGGTAGTGGTCCCAACAGTGTCAGTAAAGGCGCCCATAACCGAATCAGCACATGTAAAGCTAGTACCCAAATTCCTGTATGCTCTCCAACAAAAGCCAACTCCCTTATTAAAAAAACTCCACAGCAAGATACCCAAACGACAGCTATAAGCCAACGGAAAGTCAAATACAAAGTGATCACAAAAATTAGTAATAACCTTCGAACACGAACAATACTTCTCTTTGGCAAAACGGATGGACTTGCACTTAGCCAAGTGTCTAGCACAATGCTCCCATAGCAAATGCTACAAAATGGCATTATGGATAGAGGTAGTAACTATATGGCAAGAGCCTGCATGCTTCTCATCACTCTGCAAAATATCTAATTGCACATACAAATGACCCAAAAATATAGGGGCCAATGGTAGACTCACCCTAGCAAAAATCTTTATGGCTAATCAGAAATAAAGAGGTTTTATAGCATAATGAGGATGAGAGCCAAAGATGAACTTACAGAGCTAGAATGCAACAAAGGCCTCACTGTGGACTACATCTGAAGCCTTAGAGAAAGCCCCAACCCAATGCGACAACTTTGTGTTGGCACTCATCCCTTTCTTCAACTTAAACTCCATGGCCTCCTCCTCGGGAGAAAGTTCTATATCACTCGGGTCCACATTGCCAAGAATGGGCAACAAAATTTGATTTGCCACATCCGCAAAGGTCACGGTGATCTCGTCGTAAGAAAGGAAAAAGGTATGGGTAGTCGCACACCATCGGCGGACAAAATGACGAAGATTGAACAAGTCCCTATAGTTGGACAAGCAACATGACGAAACAATAGCCTTCAACACACCGGCCTGCTGCAATGTCACCATGAAACCTATATCGAACAACTCTTCATCTACCAATTCCTTCCAACCCAAAGAGGTACCTAACCTAAATTCGAAGAGAATGGGCATGAGGAGTGAAGTTCCTTAGCGTATATCAAGATTAGGGATCGAGGAAGCCAAAGGGGCCCGAGACACCTCCGTGTCACAGCGGCAAATGAAAGCCATATGTGACTTGGCGGCAAAGGCAAGTAATCACCAATGCAACAAGTTAGCCATCAAAAGAAGCATCATATTAATGAAGTAGAAGTTGTGTTTCTAAATAACTACTAAACTGGGAAATTCGAAGAGACAACCCTGTTCACGGTATGGAAGAAAATAAGGCAGGGCCTAATGTTCAGAAAGGCCTACGAAAAAAAAAAAGAAAAAAGAGAGAGAGAAAGAAACAAAAGAGACTTTTTATTCTCATATGAACCGTAGGAGCAATTCATATGCTCAAAGGGCTAAATGTTGAGGCCCATTTTGGCAAAAAGATGCCTAACAATATAAAAGGGGTGAAGAAAGAAGAATTAGCAAAGTAAGAAAAATCATTAAGTCAAATGGCAGGAATAATGGTACAAAAGCCCACAAAATAGTAAAAGGGCCCCAAAGAAAGCAAATGGGCCTAAGGGAGCCCCAAAAAAGGAAGTAGTAAGCCCATAGGAATCATAAGAAGTAGAAAGTAAGCAAAGATGGGCCGAAGGGTCCAAAGAAAGGAATTAGTAATTAGGATTGGTTCAAAGGACAATAAACCCAAAAGTAAAGGATATGGTAATTAGGTCAAAAAAGCCTGAAAGATTTAGCAAAAGCCCATGGAAATGTAAGAAGTAGGAAAGAATGAGATGCACCAAGGGGGCCTAAAGGAAGGAAACGGGCTGAGGATGCCAAAAGGAATAAAATGGGCCGAGGAAGCCTAAGATGATATGAGAACTAATCTAGTAGAAATACTGGGTAATGTAAACTGAGAGAAGGAATAATACATGGCAGGCCCAGAGGAAGCCCAGCGAATTCAAGTTAAACGATATCATGGCAGAAATAATGCATTGGTGTGGCAAGAATACAAGTCAGCCCACAAACCGGAAGTAAGAGGAGACAGGGGTTGAATTAAAGAAAAAAGGCCCATACCCAAGCAATACCCAACCCAAAGAAGAAAGATGTGAGGGTGGGCCATAGGTAGAGGGTATGGTCTAGCGGTGAGGAGAACGGGGAAGCCTATTCTAGGGTTTCTGCTCAAGTTCTTTTGGGAGAAATGTCCTGCTGGGATGACATGCCACCCAAAAGAGGCAAAGATGAGATGGAATCACTAGGTTCATGCTATAGAAGTTAGTAAGAGAGAAACTCGGCCTTTATCTGGATGGGAATGCCACAGAAAGCAAGAAGATAAAACAAATATAAGATAGTAGCACCAAATATCACAGAATCACAGAGACATGACCAAGTCAAACACTAACATGACATAAGCAACACAAACAAAAGAAATTGGCAAACAAATTTGATGAAACAGTAACCACACAAAGTCAAATGGCACTGTGCAACACAAATGCACAAATGGCAAAATACCAAGAGCAAGATATGGATGGAGCAACACATTCATAAACCACATCATATAGTAGAAACACTCAAAAGACATGAATATGATAACACACATGTAGAATAAGAAATAAAGTAAAGCAATGACAAGAGCAACAAAACTCAAAACTCACAAACCCCCAAACAAGTTCGAACCCATAAAGATCAAACTCAACAACACAAAGACATTTCACAAAAAAATGCTCGAATCAAGTACAATGAAGTGAGATAAAGGTAACCCATACCTTTTTCTTGGTGTTTGATGAAGACATGATGCACAAATGAAGGCTTTTTCAGAAGGACACAGAGTGTTTGTAAGAGAGAAATGGGGAAGAAAATGAACAGTCACTGAAGTTCGAGGAAAAACTGAAAATTTTTTTTAAAAAAAAACTGTCTTTAAAATGCAAAACATGCGTTTTTCGTGACTGGAGTAAGTCGCTAGTCAGTTGCCAGGTTAAGCCGCGAAACACTGTAAAGCCAAGATTTTCAAAAAATCTTCTAAGTGTTTTTCATGACTAGAAGGTCTACCCGCGAGATAGTCGAGATATGAGCCGTGAAAATCTCTAAGTACTCCTTGCGACTGGACCTTCCACCCGCGTACAAGTTGCCACACCTAGCCACGAAAATTATAAATACTCAAATTTTTGAAAAATTTTCTAAGTATTTTTCGTGACTAAGACCTTGACTTGCTAGTGACCCGCGAAAATCTCAGAGAGAGCTTCGCGACTGGAGCATGTGACTTGACCTACCCGCGACTGAGTCGCCAAAATAAGGCAACACTGTTTTTGAAATTTTTGACAATTTTGTAAAAAACAAAACACTTTCCAAAAACAAACTGAAACACTTAAAAATCTTTTTGTGTTTGATCAACAAAGATTAAGCTTGTGAAAACACATTTAAACAAGTACAGTCACATAAATGAGTATGGTATTGCTTGAACATAGACTTGTGTGTTGTGTGTGGATATCAAAAATGAAATGGTCCTTAGTCTAATGTGAAGCTTCAATGATCAATTCAATCAAGGCATACACAACTAGCACTAGATAATGTGACCCATCTCAATTATAGAAGTATGCATATATGACCTCTCACATAAACTTGAGTACAATTCATTGAATCTTTTCATTTTGCTCCATTTTCAACATAACATTTGATCTTTTTGAATTAATAAATCTCATTGTGAGATTGATGCTTGAAATTTTTAATATTTCAATTTGATGGTTAGCCTTTGGCTTTTTGGACATCATATAAATTATTTTGGTCGCTTTCCCTTTTTCCTAGTCAAATACTAGTATGTGCGACAGGCTTTTGTAGCTCAATATCTCTTTTCATTTGGAGATTTACATTTGGTGAGCTCTTTGAGTAAAGCGATAAAAATAAAAGTGGGAAGATATATAGGCACAAGTCTATGCATATCTCAAGATCAACAAAACCATTCNAAGGTTAAAGATCTATTTACAACAGTCACATAAATTTTAAGATTTCTTCCACAATGATATAAGTGCATAGGGAACAAGCTAAGCTCGTAGCTGCATAAAGCCATAAGTACAAAGGTACAAGGTAAAACATGTTTTGAGACAAAACTCAACAAAGTCGATCAAACTTTTTGAATTTTCTACTTTTTATGTGTTTTTGAATTTTTGACATAAAAGCAAGAAAAGATTGATAAAAAACAATGTAAAAACGTTTTAAAAAAAAAAAATCCTGCTATGCAAGGAACCAACACAGTAGTGTGTGCCCTATAAACAAGATGATTCAATATAAAGAGGTAAAGCATACAACACACATGAGATTCAAGGGATTGTACCAACACCATTGGTCTTACGGAGAGATTCAAACCGTGGACTATCGAGAGGCTTGGTGAAGATGTCTGCCTTTTGATTGTCTGTGTGTATGAATTCAAGACAAACAACTTTTTCTTCCACTAAGTCCCGACTGAAATGGTAACGTATCTCTATGTGTTTTGACTTTGAATGCTGAACTGGATTTTTAGAGAGATTTATGGCACTGGTATTATCACAGAAGACACACATTGTATCTTGAGGAATTCTGTAATCATGAAGTAACTTCTTCATACAAAAGAGTTGTGTGCAGCAACTTCCAGTGGCTATGTACTCAGTTTCAGCTGTAGAGAGAGACATGAAGTTTTGTTTCTTGCTCATCTAAGAGACAAGATTGTTACCAAGGTAGAAGCAACCTTCTAAGGTACTCTTTTGATCATTCACACTACTAGCCCAGTCTGCATCTGAATAATTGGCCAGGCAAGCATTTGAATCCTTGGAATACCACAATCCATAATCTAGAGCACCTTTGATTTAGCTTATAATTCTCTTTACTGCAGTCAGGTGAGACTGCTTTGAAGCAGCTTGATATCTAGCACAAACACCAACGCTGAATGCAATATCCAGTCTACTTGTAGTAAGATGGAGTAAACTCCCAATAATACTCCTATACAAGGTTGGACTCACTTCCACCCCAGAAGAATCAGCATTCAGCTTAGTGGACGAACTCGTAGGAGTGGAGGCATGCTTTTTAGAGTCTAGTCCAAACTTCTTGACAATATTCCTAGCATACTTTTCTTGTGAAACAAATATGCCTTCCTTCTTTTGTTTGACTTAAAGGCTCAAGAAAAATGTAAGCTCCCCCACCATACTCATCTTAAATTCTTTCTTCATCTTCTCAGAAAATTCTATAGCCCGACCATCTATGGTAGCTCCAAATATTATGTCATCAACATATACTTGAGCCACCAGAAGGTAATCTTCATCATTCTTGACAAACAAAGTTCGATCAGCAGAACCTCTTTTGAATCCACTTTCTAGGAGCTAATGGGTAAGCTGATCATACCAAGCTCTAGGAGCTTGTTTTAAGCCATAAAGGGCTTTCTTCAATCTCAACACATGATTAGGAAAGTGAGGATCTTCAAAGCCTTTAGGTTGTTCAACAAACATTTCTTCATTCAGATATCCATTTAGAAACACATATTTTACATCCATTTGGTAGAGTTTGAAGTTCATGATGCATGCAATGGACATAAGAATTCGAATAGACTCAAGTTTTGCCACATGAGCGAAGGATTCATCAAAATTTACTCCTTCTACTTGATTCATTTAGTACCGATGACATGAAAATTTTCAGGCCTTGGAGCAAGTTCCCATACATCATTTCTCACAAATTAGTTCAGCTCTTTATGCATTAACTCTACCCCATTTTCATCCTGGATAGCTTCTTTTACCTTTTTTTTGCTTAAATTGGGCAAGGTAGCAATTATATGTTACATGATTGGCCAGAAGTTTTTTTTTTTTTAAAGATAAAGACCTTCATCTAAAGATCCAATGATGTTGCCATCAGGATGGTTCTTAATCACTCTTGATGATGACTTCTTTGATGTGGAAACTTTGTCATTCCGGGAGATGGGAGGATGAACTTCTGGAGGAGTAAGAGGACTTGATGTTCTAGACATTGATCTTGTTTCCATTCTTATGTTCAAGGGAGTTGACTCCTTTTCTGGTGTAGTTCTTTCAGCTTCTATATCAAGAGCTTCAGGTTCTTTGGTGTGCGGTCCTTCCCCATCGTCAACCATTTCTACCTTGGTTATGGCATCATCAATTTTTACATTGATGGACTCCATTACCATTTTAGTTCTCTTGTTGAAGACCCTATATGCTTAGCTAGTAGTAGAATACCCAAGAAAAATACCTTCATCACTTTTAGCATCAAATTTTCCAAGGTTCTCCCGATCATTTAGAATGTAGCACTTGCTTCCAAACATTCGAAAGTACTTTACTTTCGGCTTCTTTCCATTCCAAATCTCATAAGCGGTCTTCTTTGTTCCCACTTGGAAGAATATTCTATTACCAATGTGCCATGAAGTGTTCACGACTTCTCCTTAAAACTTTTGAGGAATTTGCTGGTTGAGTAGCATAACTCTAGCCATTTCTTGAATCACTCGATTCTTCCTTTCAACCACTCCATTTTGTTGAGGAGTTTTGGGACTTGAAAATTCCCTTTTGATTCCGTTCTTTTCACAAAATGACTCAAATCTTGCATTCTCAAACTCCTTGCCATGGTCACGCCTTATCTTGACAATGAGAACTCCTTTCTTGTTTTGTAATCTCTTGCAAAGAATTTCCAATTTTTCACATAATTCCGATTTATCTCTAAGAAATTCAACCTAAGTGTATCTTGAGAAATCATCAACAATGACCATAATGTACCTCTTTCCTCCTAGACTTTCCATTCTTGTAGGCCCCATTAGATCAATATGGAGAAGCTCTAAACATCGTGAGGTAGCAATCACATTCACCTTGTGATGACTTGCATTTGTTTGTTTTCCCATTTGGCATGCTCCATAAATAGTCTTCTCCACCTTTCCAAACTTTGGAAGTCCCTCAACTACTTCGAGTTTAGAGACTTTAGTTACTTGTTTGAAATTTGCATGCCCAAATCTGTGATGCCAAAGTTCTAGCATGTCAACACGAGCACTTCTACATGAAATAGGTGCTGTAGGAACTACTCCATAGCAATTATCGGTAGTCATATTTTCCTCCAAGACTTGAATCCCTTCTTCATTAATGATTAAGCACCCTTTCTTTGAGAACTGGACAAGAAAATCCTCATCACATATTTGAGTGATGCTTAAGAGATTTGCCTTCAACCCTTTGATGTATAACACATTTTTCAATAAAGGTAATCCCGGTATTTCAACAGTCCCTTTGCCAAGAACTTAAGCATGACTCTCATCACCAAATGTCACATAGTCACCAACTTTCTCTTTAAGAGTCTTAAATAGTGATTTATCTCCTGTCATGTGACGAGAATAACTGCTATCAAGATACAATAAGCATGAGTTAAATACCTTCAATGAGGTGTGCACAAATAGATAAGCATTTGACAAGCATTCGACAAGCATTCTTGACCATCAAATAGAAATTTATCTTCATTATCCATGCATCTGTTAGATTGAATTTTCTTTTCCAGATTATCAACCTTTTCACACAATATTCTATTTCTTCTTTTGTACTTCTTAATTAAAGAGTTAGACTCACATAGACTATTGTATAAGACGTGATTCTTATTTTCAAAATATTTTAGCATGTGAGCAAATATCCTAGCATGTTTCTTTGTTTTTAATAACTCTAAGAGTTCATTGTTAGGACACCTTTCAAACATACTCATAGAGTCATTGTCACAAACATTTAAACCGCAATTCAGCATGGCCTTTTCCATAGCAACATCCATATCCAAAGGGGTCTAGGATCACACTCAGGTGTTTAAATCACAACAAGTGCACCTACTCTGATACCAATTGAAAGTTCAAATAGCGTTGAAAATACTATGAACGTTTAGACCCCCAAACAACGGAATACCAAATTCAAGCTTTATAACAAACAATGTATGTGCAGAAAATGATAACAAGCTTATATTAGAATTAATAAACAATCTAAACCAATTAAAATCACATTCACAACAGAAATTAAAAGGTAAAGATTAAGAGAAGAGAGATGCAAATACAAGGATAACACAATGATGTGTTATAGAAGAGGAAACCGAAGCTCTTGACGTAAAACCTCTCATCTGCCCTCCAAGTGGTCAATAATCCACTAGAAAATGAAGTTTGGATATATGAACAGCAATAGACCCTCCAAGCCTAATCTACTTAGGTACCTAAGCCCTCTAAACTTCTTACTCCAACGAGGTTATGCCGAACCTTTGTCTTTTCTAGCTTGTCGGATTCTGCTATAAACCATAGCATCAACCAATAACCATTAGTCCCTTCCAAACTGCTTCCCTTAGCACCGAAAGACCTTTTCACAGATGTGGATATAGTGAGAAAAGGATTTGGTCAAGAACCTCTTAAGGATGTATCAATGGAGAGGGTGAGAGTAGAGAAATTTAAAAAGTCTCTATGTGAAGATTGTGGATGAATCAATCTTGTTTTTCTTTAGGGTTTCTCTCTCAAAATTCTCTTTGGAAGCTCTTTACATTTCGTGAATATAAGGGGTATTTATACTAGGGTGAGATAGGAATGTGAATAGTCAAGTTTTTCGAAATAGAGCTAGTTGGCGGCTTGGCCTCGTGACTTGGCTAAGTTGCAAGTTCAAGCCGCAAGATAACAGAACGGCCAGGCTGGACTTTTTGTCCTATAGTGCTCTAGCTGGTATGACTATTCATCTTCTCACACGCTTCACTCATGTGCTACATTTGGCGGCTTACTAGTCACGAGTCACCCGCGAGTCCCAGCCGTGAAGCCCTGCATCCTGGCACATTCTTCACACTCTCTCACTCACTACCCTTACATGAATCCCACCTAAATATAGGATTTCTAAGTGCTGAAATACAAGAAATTGGCATGAAATAAAGCCAACAAGATAGTTAATTAAATTCAACCTTACATATACTGTGGCCAGTTATCAATGAAAATTTTCACCAACTCTTGTCACAAACAGTATCATAGACAAATATGTAAAGTTAGTAACTGAACATACAATGTGTAAATGCAGATTAAAACAAACAAAATAATAATAAAATTACATACCTTTTGCTGGTCTGATATAAACACCAATCTTCTATTTTGACCTATGTTTGCAAGTAACAGATTTATGAACCAAGTCTAAGAGTCTTTGGTTTCAGCCTCTACTACTGTATATGCAAGTGGAAAATACTCTTCATTAGGATCTCTATCTACTATAGTAATTAATTGACCACCTGACTTATTCTTCAAATGGTAGGCATCTAAACCAATGAATGGCCTACGTCCAGTCAAAAACCTCTTCTTGCATCCCTCCAAACATATGTATAACCTCTCAAAATAAGGCACCCCACAGATGAAGTCCATCTCAGCTACTAAATCACCTTCATTGAAGGTATGCACCTTCATAAGTATGGTACTACCAGGACTAGACCTCCTTAACTCCTCACAGTACTCTCACAGCTAGTTGTGCTATTGTGTATAAGCCCCTTCAACATATTCTTAAGCCTTATCCCTAGCCCTACTTGCTCTCCCTATACTTATTTTTATGGTATACTTCTAATGAACAACATCTTGAATGTCTCGCAGCTTCATGTTAGGCTGTCTTTTCACCTTCTTCATCAACTTCTTCGTAATGTATGAAGAAGTACATTTTGAATTCTTCTAGCTTCTAGAGTATGTGTGATCCATAGTTAATGTTCTTAGTTGGTAGCTCCTCTCCCTTGGTACCTTTGTTAGATAGGCTATAAACTTGCAATTTGGTTGACAAATAGCTCTTACCCTCAACAGATCATTTTTAGCAAATCGGATCCCCCATTCACCATGAACTACATACTCAGTTATAACTTCCATAAATTGCTTAGGTGTAGTAAACACCATATCTTTCTCAAAAGATAAATGTTCAGCCTTAGCTACTAGCTTAAACACAGGGAATTTCCTTATTTTCTCATGTTTTTGTCCCCTTCCATGTGTACTTGTATCATCCTCAAAATTATCGTCGCTATCATGCCCAATCTTATCATCAGATGATGATTCATCAAGACTATGCAATTCCTCACTCTCATTATCAGAGTTCATTACACCTGCACCTATTTGGCCTAGTTCAACAACATCATCATCATCCTTTCTATCCCAATTGTCACTATTGTCTTCAACAAAGTCACTCTAATCAGGGTTCACTTCTGCCTCATCTTCTAGGTCACTTCCCCCACTCTCACTACTATCACTTACATGAAAGTCCTCAGATGGGCGCTCAATAATATGTTCTTTACTTACTTTCCTAGAATACACTTGGGAAGCATCTACCTTAATGGTATCATCTTCGTTAACCTCCTCCATAATAGGTCTTTCACCTACTTTCCTAGAATACACCTGTTCAACATCTACCTCAATGGGCTCATCCTCATTGTTATCAATATCATAATTAGCATACATATCATCACTATCATAAAAGCTGTAAAATTCACTCTCATCATGGTTATCATGGTCATCATGTTCACTACCTTCACCATCATAATAAACTATAAGGTCTTGCTCCATTGCCAATGGCTGCACATTCTCACCAATATCCTCACCTTCATCAACTAGTATAAGGTCATCTACTGGGTGCTCTACATAAACGTGAATCTCTTCATGACCCCTCACTAAATTTTTCATGAACATGGCATCATGATCATCAACAACCAAATGGAAATTTGCCCTTTCTTGGTTCATACTAGACATTTTATACCACAACCTGCTAACAGAGGTGTACCCAAAGTCCCTACATATACCCTCTATCTCAACCTTGGACCACCTATCAGAGTTACAATTATCAACTACCTCTACGTTACCTCCCACATATTTTCAAGGATTCTTAGTAAAATAGCCACCATGATGCACAAACATACTAAATAGCTCATCCATTCTGCATGCAACACACCACCAAACCCATTTAAATTATGCTAGTTAGAGAACAAAACAACACTTATTTAACAAAACATCACTCATTTAACAATGTAGCACTTAATAAAATAATCAATTCTACATGCAACATACCACCAATCCCATTTAAATAATGCTAGTTATAAGCCAAAACAACACTTTTTTTTTTTTGTATATCAAAACAACACTTATTCACCAACTTTGGCACTTATTTAAATAACAACATAGCACTTATTTCAATAGTTTTGTCATATTAAAACAGACTTATGCATGGTTATCAATAGTTTATTTAACAAAACAACACTCATACAATAATGTTAGGCTTCTTTAATTCTCTTCAACAGGGGAACACATGGACCACATGGACCACTTTGGAAACCACAAACTAACACATATAGACAGGGACCAACAAACAGTCAAAAGTCACAAAAAAAAGTAAGGGTATAATACAAAACAATCAAGATTTAGTCAAACACATGTATCTAACATGATGGCCCCTACTACTAGATCCAACCAACATGCATATTGTAAAGCTATAAATAAGGATATAGATAGAGAGAGAGAGTTAATACCTTTTCACAAAGAAAGAGGTTTCCTGGCTTTTCTTTTCTTTGCAATTACAAGAAAAATGGATATGGGTTTCTCTTTAGGAATGGAGATGTGTTTGGCTTTAGGAACGAAGCTGGGTTTAGCTTTAGAAATAGAGATCAGTTTAGGTGTTTGGCTTCAAATGGTATAGATGGGTTTGGGAATTTAGCTTCTAATGGGTATAACGATTTCTGGGTTTTGGGAAATGGTTGATGATGGTTTCAGTTCATCTAAAGTTGAGAGAGAGAGAGAGAGAGAGGTTGATGGTGTTCTCTTGTTAATGTTAATCTAGGATTTCATATTCTGATTTGGGGGTTTTTTGCATCCATGCGTCATAGGTGGTTGACTACTTTGTCACGTGACAAGGAAAAGGGGTGGGAAACCTACGCGTCAAACCTGGTGATGACATGTAAGCTTTATTTAATATTTTCTAATTTCTCCGTCAGCCATGTATACTTTTTCGATCTGTTGGCTGATAGCAAGGACCAAAATATTGCGCGTTAATTGTTTTAGAGACTAAAAGTGGTAAAATAAAAATGTAGAGACAAAAAAAAAAAAGGTCCAAAATATAGGGACTAAAAGTGCATTTATGCCTATTTTGTACTACTTTTTATTTTGTACTACTTTTGTAAGACTGATGTGTGAGGTTTTTTCTTTTTTTCTTTTTTACTTTTTTGAGTTTTTAGATATATATATTTGCCGAAATATTAAAATAGCTAGATTGATGCAAATTCTCTAATAAGACTCCATAAATAACTTTGACGAAATAAGAAAGAAAAATAAAAGACATATTGTCTACATGGCTACCACATAAGCTTCCACTATGCTTCTATGTCAATCAAAGGTCACTTAACAATAAAATAACCCATAATCTCAACATGTCCAAGAAAAGATGGATTAAACACAATTTGATAAATTAATATTGATCAAACCAACATTATTTTTATGTAGAGAATAAAATTTCATTGTTAGGCATAAAATTTTAACAAAAATAGAGGAAAATTCAGGAATTTTATTGTGTCTTGGGTAATGTGATGCATAGTGAAGGAGAGAGAGAGAGAGAGAGAGAGAGATTGTTTGATGCGTGATTTTATGAGAGATTAGGTAGTTATTGTTAACAGTTTATTGTGTGGGAAACCGGAAACTAGTTTACAAAAATAGTTTAGGCAAGTTGGGTTGACTTTGAGGTGATCATTGAGGCCATAAGAAGTGAGGATGAGTCATTTGCTTTGTTTTGGCACCTTATTATAGACACCAAGTCTTTTGTAGAGTCCTTTAGTAGTGTTATTTATTTATTTATTTATTTATTTTCATATTTGTAGACAAGATAACTCTGTAGCTCACAACTTTGCTAGACATACGAGATATGTTAGCGATTTCTTTGTGTAGAGATAGATGTTTCTTCGCACCTAAATAATGTACCTTTGGCCGATTATGGTTGAGTTTTTTCAATGAAATATTTAGGTTTCTTCTCAAATATATATATATATATATATATATATAGTTTACAAAAACTAAAGTTTCAAACAATTAATAGAAAAGAAATGTGCTACGTCTACAATATTTTCACAATAATCATAGGGAATAAGTTGTTGTAAGTTCTAATTTGAAATTGATTGTCAATAATAATTCAACACCAAAGTCGTGAGAGAAAAAAATGCACAACCCACCTTTTTTTCGCCTCTTTTTATAGATCAATAGTTGAAGATGGAAAAGTTGAACTATGAATATCTCTATTGGAAACACCAAAAAATTTAACCAATTGAATTACAAGGTTATTGGCTCTCTTCAATCCTTTTATTTTTATTTTTAACACTAAGGTTTAGTAATAACTTAATTTCTCTCACTTTTCATTGTTTTGTAGCCAAAATAATGGCCCACTCAATTCTTAATTTCTTATATGCAAAATGACATGTGTCCATCTCATTGATTTTGCATTCGGTCTTTGGTCTAGCACTAGCATCAACTATTGTAAAAAAAAAAAAAAAAAAAAGAAGAAGCTATTTTGACACATCAAAAAGCTGCTTTTTTTCTATTTAACACACATTTTTACCATATACCCTATATCACATATTTTATCTTTTGCCACTTTATTTAAATATTATTTCTTTATTCTTTTTAGTTATTTTTTATCACTTTACCACACTACTTTACAATACACTCTACATTAAGAGTCTGTTTGTGATCCCTTATTTTGCTGAAATGAAATTTTTTTCTTAAAAGTACTATAAATAAAGGTTAATGTTAGTTGGAATAGTACAGTGAGACCCATAAATAGTATCAAAAAGTGCAGTGAGACTCATGAATAGTACCAAAAATAAGTTGAATATAAAATAAATTGGCAAAAAATAAGTAGCTAAAAAACTAAATTTTTTTTTTTTTTGGTACCACTTTTAGTTGAGGAGAGAGAGAGAAAGTTGAATAAAAAAACTAAAAAAAATTAATGCAACATCTTACAATACAATTCTATCTTAGAATTGTACTATAGCAAATGCCAAATGCCAAATGAATTTGGCATTTGCCACATCTCTTGAGGTGTAGTATTTGGTGTTTGATGTGCCAAATTTTAAAAATTTAGATTTGACACACTTTTCTTTTTTTTTTTTTTTTTTGAGAAACAAACAAGCATTATATTACACAAAACCAGCTAAGTCAGCTTGGTAAGAAGGCATTACATCCGGTGGAACATCTTCCATCCATATTACACAACTTGTAAAATTAGAGGCTAACTTTGCCAAATTGTGTGCTACTGTGTTGCCCTCTCTCTTAGTATGAGAGTAAGACAATTTTGTGAAACCAGAAGAAAACGCTAAAGAGTCCTGTAGCAACAAACCAAACGGGGCCAGTCCAAAGTTCTCAAATTTCAGAGCAGACATCACCATTAGAGAATCACCCTCCAAGACAGCATTAGTAACGTCCAAATCTCTAGCAAACTCAAGGGCTCTAGAGGCAGCTAAAGCTTCGATCTCCTCTGGCTGGAGCTGCTGTGGGATCCGCTCAGTCATGGATGCCAGAACCAGCCCCTTCCCGTTGCGAATTACTACTCCCAGACCAGAGTAGTTTTCCTCGGCAAAGATGGCACCATCAAAGTTGATTTTGAGAGAACCCCGATCTGGAGGTTTCCACCTTGGTCTTCTCACTGGTCTACTGGGAGGAGGAGCCATTTTCAGCGCTTGAAATTCATCGAAGCTGTCAAGAGCCCACTGAGAAATTTGATGTAGGGGACGATGGGCTTGAAGAGTCCTAACCTGGTTCCGTTGATGCCATATGGACCAGATATTAAAGGCAAACAGCCCTAGTTTCCTATGATGATCAAATACCCATGCCAATAGTTCACTGAAACTTGCAAAGCACTGTTGGTTCCGGAAATTCCACAAGCTATTAGCACCCCATACCCCGTCCAGCTGTTTACAACTCCACACCGCGTGCAGGATGTCTTCAGTTTCTTCCTTGCATCGATCACAACATTGTTCTGTGATAATAGTTCGTTTGTATAAGTTGCACTTTGTAAGCAGAGAATTACGGCCAGCCCTCCAAATAACATTTTTTACTTTATTTGGGCAATCAAGGGCCCAAACCTTCTTCCATAACCCATCCTCATGGTCTTGGTTCTCAATCACTTGAAATCCCACTTCATCTTCCTTCAAGAAACGGTAGCCCGTTTTGCAACTATACCTGCCATCATGCTCCCACGGCCAGTACAGAGAGTCTTTAGTGACTTCTCTAGCCAAAGGGATGTTCTTTATCTCCTCAGCTTCTTGTGGTGCAAAAATACCATCTATCATAGCAACGTTCCAAGTTCTAGCTTCCTCATTAATTAAGCAATCCACTGTAGCTTCTTCCATCGTTTCCACCATTGGAGAGAGGATCTTGGTTGGATGTTTTCGAGGCAGCCAGTGGTGTTGCCAAATTTTTATGGACTTTCCATTCCCCACCCTCCAACAAGCACCGTCGAGGATAGCATCACGACCATATAATATACTCTTCCAAGCATAGGACCCCAAACTTGTTTCCTTAGCTTCTAAAAGAGAAGTGTTAGGGAAGAACTTGGCCTTGAAAACTTTGTAGAAGAGGGTTTCCTTGTTATGCAAAAGCCGCCACGCTTGTTTCGCTAAAAGGGCGTCATTAAAATGAGCCAAATCGCGAAAGCCCATACCACCCACCATTTTGGATTTAGTCAGTTCACTCCACCGAATCCAATGGATTTTCCTTCTATTTCCCCTTTGCCCCCACTAAAACTTCTTAATCATAGCTTCAATGTCGTCACAAAGCCCCAATGGCAACTTAAAGCACCCCATGGCATAAGTAGGGATCGCTTGGATCATGGCTTTAATTAAAACCTCTCTCCCGGCTTGAGAAAGCAATTTACCCTCCCAACCTTGAAGTTTCCTCCAAACCCTTTCTTTTATGTAGTTGAAGCTTGCCTTTTTACCCTTGCCAACAAAAGATGGGAGCCCCAAATATTTCTCATAGGACTTCACCTCTTGGACTTGGAAGAGGTTCTTTATGCTTGATTTTGCTTCATTTGTGGTAGATTTGCTAAAGAAGATTGCGGTCTTCTCTTTGTTAATTTTTTGCCCTGACCAAGACTCATATTCTCCCAATATCTTCAACACATTATGGCAATCCTCATGAATTGACCTACAGAAAAGTAAGCTATCATCTGCAAAAAACAAGTGGGTTAATTTTGGGCCTCGTTTACACAAGGAAAAACCCTTAATTTCCCCATTCCTTGCCGAATGTTTTATGAGAGCATGAAGTCCTTCCGTACATAAAAGGAAAAGGAAAGGAGATAGTGGGTCTCCTTGTCTAATTCCTCTTTTAGGGTGGATCATCCCAATTGGCTCACCATTCACCATGATAGAGTACGACACTGTTTTCACACAACTCATCATGAGAGCAACCCATCTATCGCAAAAACCCATTTTCTCCAAAAGCCTCTCTAAGTACACCCACTCCACCCGATCCTAGGCTTTACTCATGTCTAATTTGACAGCCATAAATCCATGCTTTCCTGAATTATGTTGCTTCATATGATGGAGGGTCTCAAAAGCAACCATAATATTATCTGAAATAAGTCTTTCCTTAGCAAAGGCAGATTGATGTTCAGTAATTAAGGAAGGTAAAAATTTCTTCAACCTATTTGCTAAGACCTTAGAATAAATCTTGTACAGGACATTACAAAGACTAATAGGGCGAAATTCAGACACATGTTCAGGATTAGCAATTTTAGGGATGAGAGTAATGAGTGTATGATTAATTGGTTCGGGTAGGGTACCTGAATTCAACCAAGAAAGGATGGCTGAAGTAACATCATGCTGCATCGTCGTCCAGAAGTGTTGGTAAAACAACGGAGGCATACCATCCGGACCCGGTGCCTTTAAGGGAGCCATCTGATTCAGGGCTTCCTTGACTTCCAATTCTGTGAATTCCTTCATCAATTCCACATTCATCTCATCGGTCACCATGCAAGGGATTTTCTCAAGGGAGTCAGCTTCAAGGATCGGGTTGGAGGTGGAGAAAAGGTCGATGAAGTAACTTTCCATCACTTGGCCAATTTCCTCTTGGTCGGTCAACCAAGTTCCATTTCGATCTCTTATCCCTCTTATCATATTTTTTCTAAATCTCCTTGTAGCCTTGCTATGGAAGAAAGTCGTGTTGTTATCCCCTTTACTTAACCACAACACCCTAGATCTTTGACACCTCATTCTTGATTCCCGATCTTGCAACAAGTTAATCTCCACTCTCAGACTTCTAACCCAAGAATTATTCCCACTCACCATGGCCTCGTTCTCAGCCAAGACAAGTTGGTTCTTCTTAATCTCTAACTCCCTTCTCACGTGCCCAAAGTTGTGCCTATTCCACCATGTTAATTCTTGTTCACATTTAGCCACTTTCTTCAGAATGGCTATGTTTGGATTCGGCTCCCTTGTGTTGCTCCACACTTCCTCGACCGTCTCACCACATGTTGGATCCGATAACCACATTTCCTCGAATCTAAAACATCTCTTCTTTCTAGGTTCAGGCAGCCCCGACAAATTGATCAAAAGAGGAGAATGATCCGATGACATACAACTAAGATGGTGAATTCTAGTTCCCGGGAATTTTTGGAACCAAGAATTTGTAGCCATGCACCGATCCAATCTTATTCTTATGGAATGCCCATCAACGTAGTGTTTCGCCCATGTGAATTTAGGCCCCACATATCCCAAATCCATAAATTGACATTCATCGATCACATCTCGAAATAGTTGCATTTGGTTGTAATCTCTAGGAATTCCTCCCCATTTTTCCTCTTTACGAACAATTTCATTAAAATCTCCACCGCAAATCCAAGGAATGTCCATTCTAGAATTTAGACTTCTTAATTTGCTCCATGCCTCACTCCTCCTATGGGTTTCAGGCTCCCCATAAAAACCAGTGAATTGCCAAGCATTTTCAGTGTTCCCATTAATGATCGTATCAATAAAATACCTATGAGAATCTACCACATCAACATTAATCGAATTTCTCCAAAACAAAACTAATCCACCGCCTCTATTTTGCCTTGGAACCACCCATTTCTGATCAAAATTAATCTTACTCAAAGTACGATCTAGCCTTGCTTCATCTGCCCATGTTTCGGCTATAAACGCGACAGAGGGATCTTTTGCCTGTATCAAACAGACAAGCTCGTTCTCTGTACATGGGTTCCCAAGCCCACGACAGTTCCATAATAACAGACTCATTGCTTCTGGCAGGGCTGGTTACCAGCCTCTGCCAATATCTTGGTTTTTGTTGCACCTCCATGAGAAACCCTCCTTTTTTATGGTAACTCAGTTTGGTTTGTATCACTGCCTAAACTTCTTTTCCCCCCTACAACCTCAGACATACATGCATCGGCTGCCACCCTAACTCTGGTAAATCTTTTCCATGTTCCCTCCACATACCCGTGACTGACAATAGGGTTTGGAATCTCTGCCAAAGGTTCTCTAGGAGAAAAAGACAAGTTGGCTGGCTTAGATGACATACATGGCACCTTGGCATCATTGATATTCGGCTGGCCCACATGATTTTCCTTTTCCATGCTAGCTTCAGAAATTGTTGACTCAAAACTTTTGGAATCATACTTTCCTATTTCCTTATCTATCTCACCTAATACCTCCTCAAAAGGCTTTCCTGACACCATTTCCATAGCTAACCCAGCCTGTTGAGTTGTCACATTCTCACTTTTTCCTTCCTTAGTTGACTGCCTTGTTTCTTGTTGAAATGCCTCCTGTAAAACCGGGTCTATGTTTTCAGCATTGTGAACTTCAAAACCTTCCTTTTCCAGCATTATATTCTCCGGTGATGTGCTGGATTTTTCGAGCCTAACAATTTCCGGCGCAAGCTTGCCTGACCAGACCACAACCACTGGTGATTGCTTCGCTGTTCTGGGCTTTGCCGTCGCTGCACTAGAATTTTTTGTTGTGAAAAATCCGGGCACTTTTACAACATACTTCCTGGACGGTACAAATGGCGCAGCCTTCAACCAAGGGCCGAACTGCTGTGACTCAGGCAGTAGCCTTCCTTCACTTTCCACCCATAGCTCGCAATCCCTATCTTCATGCGCCAAGCAGCCACACCAGAAGCATAGGCTTGGAAGCCTCTCATACTTGAAGTGTACCCACAGTTCCTTACCACTGTCAAGTGAGACCACTCTTCCTCTGCTCAATGGTTGGGTGATATCTATTGTAACCCGGACCCTCATGAAATTATCGCCCTCTGACTCAGCTTCAGAAGTCCCTCCATTCACCTCTCCAATCGCTTCACAAAGCTGTTCAGCTATCTCTTTTGTCCGGAATCTAATTGGAAGATCGTGAACTTGCACCCAAAATGTCACCTTCTTGAACTCCATATCACCTACGTCCTTTTCCCTACCATACCGTTGCAAAACCATTAGTCGTTTATCAAAACTCCAAGGTTCTGCTTCCATAACTTTCTCCATTTCGCTCTTATCATCAAATGAAAATAAAACCACATGGTCACTCTCCTTTTTGATTCTGAAGCCATTTTTCGATCTCCACAGGGGTGTGAAGGTCTTTGCTATGGCGTCAATATTGAGAGCTCTTTTAGTCAAGAATCTTGCTGCTAAAGTAAATTCCGTTTTTGCCTGCCCCTCCTTAATGCGAAAGTTTGATCCTTCACATTCCGAAAGGGTTAAGCTATTCCAAGTTTTTGTGAGTTCTTCCATCCTAATCTATTATCTGTTTCCCAAAGTCCCTGAAGAAAAAAACCAACACAGCCTCAAGGTAAACCTGTTACCTTAAGGGACAGAGGCACCTTCCAAGGAAGGGACACCAATTCTACACTCTAGGAGAGGGTTGGAAACCACCCTTCACTAGCAGAGAGATACTTTAAGTTTGGAAAAAACCCGCATTTGACACACCTGATACCAATGTTCTGAGGTCATTTTTATGAATATGTTGAGACTAGGCTTACTTTTTTTAGAAGAATAATTTTAAATTGGGTAGAGGAAGACAATATCACAATAAGAGGAGAGAGGCATTTAAATGAATTTAACAATAAGAAAGGAATTTTTGTCATATAATTGGTTATGTTTATTTCAATTGAGGTGATGATACAAGCTTTAAGAATTTAGGAATGCAAAATACAAATACCTATAATTTAGGATGAATTTTGCAATTAACCCACTTAAAAATTAAAAATATTACAATTCAACAAGATGGCAAAGTACTATATTCTCAAGTCTAAAAGACAAATACTATATTCTCCACTATGAATTAAAATTACTTACCACTAAATAATGCTAAAGTATACCTTCTTTTTAATATAAAAATTATGAGACATGTGGTTTTGCTGAGTTGTAATAATTATTTTTTAGCTAAAATGCAAATTACACTATTTAAATCTTACTTAAATTCATTTCCATCCTCTAAATAACAGGAGCAAAGAGAAAATTATGTAATGAATTCAATCAAACTTAAAAGGTACAATTTTCATTTTGATTTTATTATTAAAAAAAAAAAAAAACACACACACACACAATAAAATATCACCAGATTTTCACTAGATCCTTATTTATAATGGTGACAATTCCTGTTTTCTTATCACAACTAGTAGCAACTAGTAGAGTAAACGAGTAAGGACCACGTTTAGGATTGTGTGGCGCAGCGTCGCAAAAACTCAATCTCGTAATCGGACAAAGAAATAGTTTTCGAGAAGAAAGCGAAAGTGGGTCACCGCTTCAGCCACTGTTAACTCAGATCTATATTTATGAATATCCATTCTCCGTCGCAACAAATTGCCAACAAAGCTGTCCCACCCAACCTATTCTCTCTCTCTTAATATTCCCGTAAATCCTAACCATCGGTAAATTAGAGGTATTATTCCTTTGGCCTCTCCCTATTTGTATTTTATGAGTGTGACTCCTTCATTCATAATTCATTCACCCAAATGAAACTAAAACAACAGCATTTAACACCACAAAGCTACAACACACACGTACATATTCCCCTCTCTTTCTTATTTCTTATAACAAACAAACAAACACACAAACAGAGTAAAAATCGGTAAAAGCATTGTAACAAGAGAATTTTACGGGTTCTTATTTTATGTTACCTTTAATTCATAAAACTTTTTTTTTTTGGCTGAATAAACCTATTTAAACTAAACTAAAACCTCTTACAATATATCAAAATAAAACAGAAAATACTACTTTAAATGGAATATTTTCGATTTTTTTTTTTTTGGGTATAATATTTTGGGTGAAGATCATATAAATAAACCCCGATAATTCCGGGTACTTGTTCTATATTTTTAACCAGTGACTCTCTTTTCTCTTTAGGTGTACGGATAATTCAAGAACCTTGACAAGGTTAGTCCTCTCTGTCTCTGTTTTTCTTTTTCTTCTTTAGTATATATTTTTTGTTTTCTTTGCTGTCTCTTCTTTGAATGCTCCTTTATTTCTTAACACTAAATTTATTTATCCATCTTTTCTGGGCTTTGGTCTAACGTATGCTATTTTCTGCATTCTTTCTTTTTTACTTCGATAATATTGAATTTTGATCAAGTATTGATATTTCAGAAAGTAGTTTAGTTTATTTTTCTCATGGGTTTTGTTTGTGTGAGTGTTCATCTTCTAGAATTTTCAAAGAGAATCTTACTTGGAGAAGAAATGGATTTTTTTTTTTTTTGGTATGCTTTTGCTTTTGTTGTTATTTGGGCTTTGATCAATCAACTTAATAAGAGAGAACAGAATCCTCTCTTTAAAAAAAAAATAAATGTCTTAAGCATTGTTATGTCAACAATCTGATGGAAAATTATTTGACAATTTTCTTTTGGTTTGCTTTAGAGGATCCAAACAGAGTAAACAAAATAACAAAAAGAAGAGCAAAAGGGTAAAAGGACTTTAATTTGGCTAATGAAGTAGATGCTTTTTTTTTTTTTTTTTTTTTTTTGAGCTAAGGTAGTAATGAAGGAAAATATCTCTGTGATCCAGAATTTAAATCTGTATATACTTTTTTCAACAACATGTGTATGTAGTTATTATTATGATCATTGATGAAACTTTGGCATTTATATGTTCATATTTTTTTGGCCATTAGTCCTTTATTATACTTTTCCTCCTTTTTTTAATCCTTGAACTGAGGAGGTCGTTTTGGAAGTTGGGATCCTGGTGTTTGTAATTGATTATTTGTGGCTAGAAATTAATGGCAGACTTGGTACTTTTAAAATAAGGCTTGCTGTTATAATGAGAAGGATGAATCTATCTGCATAGACAGAACAGTGGTGAAAGAAGCACATAATTAAAATATAAAGTAGGAAAATGTAAAAGTACCTTTCTATTTGGTGGGATTTTTTTATTTTTATTTTTTTCATTTCATTATATGAACTGCCAGCTTGTCACAAGAAAAGAATATTTATGGTGTATATTAGCCCAAAAAAACATAAATTTTCATGTACTAAAACTCAAAGAGATATTTATTGTGCATTTCCTAGTCACATTCTTTTGTCCTTATCAGGCTGGCCAAATAATTCAGATCATTGCTGAGGTCTGAGATCTGGATCATTTTTTCTCTTTTGGGTACCATCCGATTTGGATTGTTGACTACCTAAAAAGAGTCAAGAGAAACTCACATCTAATAAATGGTAGTGGTTGATGATCAAATGTTTTAGTATTTGTTTTGTAAGATACTTCTGTAAGAATTTTTTAACTTCTAAACTCTGAATATTTTATTGATAGAGATTAAATTCTATAAGGATGGGGTGTAAAACCTATGTTTTATACCATCCAATAAGTGATTGCCACATTAGCATTTTACTTAAAATTTATTAAAATTCAATACATCCTACCACATCTAATAACATCTCAATAGATTCCTAATTTGGTTGGATTTATATATGGGTATTAGAATTGATTGAGTGTGATTGTGTATATTCTTAAGTATGTGATAAGATGATGTGGCATGTTAGGATTGGAGGGGTAAAACATGAGTTTTATATCACGTCATATGTGATAAGATGATGTGGCATGTTAGGATTGGAGGGGTAAAACATGAGTTTTACACCACGTCCTTATAGAATTTAATTTCTTATTGATATGTATATAATATTAATTATTTCTTTAAAATCCGGATTTGGAAGAAGATTTTGTGTTCTTGTCAAGATGCTTTTAAGCATTATTTTTTTGGCACTATACCTTTACCTATTTAGCTTTTCGTAATTCCAAAGGTTTTGATCAGTGTATGCTTTTCTTCTGAAATGAGATAAACGTCTTCTTTCCAACCTTTTCAACTTTTTGTGGCCTAGTTGACTGTCACCTTTCTGTGTGCTTGAATTTGTTATTAATTCTCCTTTTGTCATACTGTCTGTAGGCCTTAGTAAATATGGTAGATGTTGAATTGAGGGGAAGTGCCCACCGGATTAAGAAGTGTGCCTGTGATTTACTGTCAATTGGTGGTGATCTTGTGGATGATGATGACTCATGGGATTTGATGGGAAATGATTTACGCCTCAAATCTACATTCTTGTATTGTGATTTCAACAGGATGATTTCTAGTGCTCCAAGGGATCAGAAGAAGCCTCTTACAGAACTAGCAAACAAATTATTTTGTTCCATTGAAGAGGTAATATATTGTTCTTATCTATGTTGTGTTAACTTCATTCCACTCCTATATTATACCAAGGAAATGGTTGATAGATGAAAAAGGTTTGAGATTTGAAAAAAAAAAAAAAACCATTCGCTTGAAGTTAGTGCAGGAAAACTAGCACCAAAATACACATTATTTTGGATAACTAGATATCAGAAAAATGATCCTCTTTGGCCTAATTTAGGATCCACATTATTGCTTAAAATCATGAAAGATAAAATGAAGAATCATATATAGATATATTGCCTAACTCCTTTTGGTGGATTGATTCAAGCTTTTAAGCCATCTTTAGTGGGTGCATCAATTGCATAGTGATACTGTGGAAAAGTGCATCAATAATTTGATAATTCAATTATTACAAGTGGTGAGGGAGGATTTGAACCCTAATTCTCCTCGTAAAGGAGACCAAGTAATACACTATCTACAAGCCTCTTTATAGAATTGTGCATAACTATTAATGATAAGGTTGTTTCATACGCTACTTGTGTACTTCCCCTGAATAGGATCTTTTTTATTTTCCATGATAAAATTTTCTATGCTTTCCCATCTTTTAGTTGGTTGACACAATGTTTTACTCCTTTGCAGTTAGATCATGCAGTAAAAAGTCGAAGTGTTCCTTTGACCCAAGATCGATACAATGAGGCTGCAGTAATCTTACAGGAAGTGATGGCTCAGATGCCTTGAGAAATATGAGCTTCAAGCCTTATTGATGATTACATTGATCTCCTGATGTCGTAGACACTTATCAACTTGTACGTATTTGCTTTGGTTGTATACACACCAACAACCTTAGGCGTCTTTACTTTAGCTGTAAATGGTTTTTATTGACTGCAACCATCATATTTTCAAAATCAAAACGGGATTACTGACCTATTATGGTTCAATCATATAAGCTTGGTGTTTAGAGATTGATTTTAGAGTTAAGTGGTATTCTTTTCCAAACGTCTCTCACTGGTAGTCATTTTTCTCAACCAAAAAAAAAAAAAAGTGGTAATCATTTTTTAATTTCAATTTAATATATATAATACAATACACATATAAGAGAAGATCTCCCTAGTGCTTCCCAGGCGTGTTCACCAAACCGCACCCAAATTGCCCGCAAAATGGCATAACTGCACCACACTACAAGTAACTGTGTATCGCACCGCATAGTGCATTGCGATTTGCGGTTTTATAGTAAGAAAACCGCACCGCACTGCACCCTCTCCATATATTAATATATTTATTTATTTTTAATATTATATATATTATTAATAGTTTAATAACCTTAGTTTTCAACCCAAAAAAAAAAAAGTTTGATAACCCTAGCAAGTGTTAACTAAGAAAGCCTGCTCAAAATAAAGAAAAACTAGCCCAATAGTTTAAAACTTGGCCCAAAACAAAAGGAAAACTTAGTTTTGGGCTAGGTAGGAAAAGCCTAAAATTTGAAATATGTTCTGACTTCAAACCGTTCAAATCACATCTTATACATTACACCGCACATGTGACTACAAAAATGAGGTGCGGTGCAGTTATGGTTTTGGCTAAACTCTAAACCGCACCACACATGTGACCGCAAAAATAAGTTGCGATGCAGTTATAGTTTTAGCTAAACAACACCGCAAAGTGCGGTGCTAAAAATAACACAAAACTGCACCGCATCGCACTGCGAATACCCCTAGTGCTCACTGATGTCCCCTAGTGCCCCCTAGACCAATTGTTTCTTCCTTAAATACGCGAGCAATGAACTGTGAAGATAAATTGTAATGCATCAGTGGGGATGGACTATTCTTTTATTGCCATTGTGGCTAAAGATTGGAGGGGGGCGGGGGGGTTTGATTTTCTCCTTATTTAAACAGGTGGAAACCAACCTTCTTCTCCAAGCAAAGGCTGAGACCATAAATTTGGCGACTTGTTTAACAGTGGAACAGGGTTTTGAGAATGTAGGGGTTGAGAGTGATGCCAAAGCTTGCATTGAAGCTCTCAAAGCCTTTACTGATGTCATGTCGTGGAGAATCTCAATCATATTTGCCGATACTCTTTTTTAGACATCTTGTGGCTAGCAATTTGTTTTTAGGTGGAGTTCAAGAGAATCAAACAAAGCAACCCATGTACTAGCTTCCTGGTGCCATAAGAAAAATTTGTCTGGTTGTTTTGTTCAGGATTATGCTCCTAGCCCTTTTATGGATGTAATTAATTCAGAACAACTCTATGTTGTATTTGCTGATTAGTCTTTACTTCTTTGTGTTTGTCAATAAAATTTTCTATTCATCAAAAAAATTAGAGAAGATCTCAAGGCAAGATGTCCACACTATTTTTTTTTTTTTTTTACTCTTCTAGGAGCTTAGTAATTTTTTTTGTCTAAAATGCAAATTGCACTTTCTAAGTTTGACTGAAATTCATTTTAATATTTTAATTTTACTTTCATTCAATTAAGTCCTCTAAGTTTCAAATTTATTTATTCAATTTAGACCTTTTGTTCGACTCTGTTAAAAAAATTCATTAAATATGCAATTAACTAATGAAAAAAAAAAATTTGGAAAAAGATTATCACAAAAAAAAAAAATCTAGGAAAAAGGCCAATCTAACATAGTGGACCTAGAGCCCCATGTAGGATTACTGTGCGTCCGAAGAGAAGGAGATGGTAAGGGAAGGCCCATCTGGAAGAAGAATCCCCGGAAAGAAGGATGGTTGCCTCCAGAGAGACCCCTTCCGTCCCGAGGAGATTTATTCCTCGGACGCGAATAGTATTGATTGATCAAACGTGTGGAAGGTCCGAATGATTTTCCTAGCAACCCCAACGATCAAGATAAGCTCTGGGTATATCTGGAGAAGATAAGAATGAAGAAATATCTAAAGGAAAAGCTGCTACCACCCATTTAAGGCACTTGCAGCAACTTCTCTGGCCGCATTTATGTGGAGAAGATCTCTGAACAGTGTAACCTCACCTACCGCCACTCACAGAGATCCAGAGGAAATACTTGACGTGACATATACTCAAGTAGAGTCACTAGATGAGGAACAAGTGGACGATGGGGATGATGGGGAAGGAGGTTATATAAAGGAAAGAAGCTCCTGAGAAAGGAGAGGGGAAAGAAAACAAAAAAGTTTTAGTGTAACCCTAAGATCTGTATTCACCACGTAATCAATAATATGCCTCTTCGGACACCAATTCTTTACGTGTAAATTCATGTTGGTCTATGCTTGAGGGTTGTCATTAATTGTTGTCGATTCCATAATCAACCTATCTCTTTCACCCATTCTCTACAAATTCATTGTTTTGGACTTGGGCCACAAATCCTAACCCTATTATCATTCTCCAATTTTTTCAAATCAAACGTTATTCTTACAAATCGTTAAAATTACACATTATTTTCTCAAAGGCCTCTAAGAATATTATAGAAGTCTAAACTCAAGTGACAAGAGACCTTTTTTTTCATTCAATTGAATCCTTTAGGTTTCAAATTTATTCAATTCAAGTCTTCTATCCAATTTTGTTAAATAAATTGCCATTAAAATTTTTATTTTCACATGAAAAAATCTATAAAATTAATAAAATATTTTA
>NW_027070005.1:0-2454 GCF_002906115.3 Quercus suber
GGTAGGTTATGAAGCACTGTTCAGAGGTCTTCTCTACATAAATGCGGCCAGAAAAGCTGTTGCAATGCATTGAATACGGTGGCAGCAGCCTTTCCCTAAGATATTTCCTCATCCTTATCGTTCCTGAGTATGTTTTGAGCTTATCTTGATCAGGTGGAGTCCTCGGACAATCAATCAGGCTTTTCCCCTACTCAGTTAGTCTCCGATATCATATCAAAGTAAAATCTCTTCCTCGGACAGGTGATGTCCTCCTCGGACTGGAGATATCATCCTCGGACAGCGTTGATTCTCTACAGGAGGATTCCGCTTCACTCTGTGCCCTGCACTCTCCGCATCTTTATCTTCGGATGTGAAACAGTCCTCTCCTGGGTATTCGGCCCATTAACTTGGGCCTGACCCCCTTATCCCCCACAGTTATCAACATAATTATTTTTTAAAATTTTTTTTATAAATTTTTTTTAAAAATAATTTCTAAATCAATGGACATTCATTAATATTTCCTTTATAAATATACGTGAAATTGGTTAAAGTACTTAGTGATAGTCATGGTAGATGTTTACAGCCAGGACACTCTATGTTCCAGCGGGTGAGGTTGCGGAGATTACTGATTAGTGCAACTATTGTGAATGGTTGCAACCAATGAGAATTTTTGTATAGATTGTTCCTCATCTTGTGAAACATTAAAAAATATGATAATTTATGGAGGACAAACTACTTGAAATTTTAAAAAAATTTTACTGTCCCAAGGTTATAGGGTAAGGTGAATTTAATACTTCGTAAAATAATATTTTTATATATTTAAATTTAAAATAAAGTCAAATTATGTGCAACTATATATTTCAAACTATTACTTTGTTTTGGGCCTTTGTAATCACACAAACAAGTGACCTTGTCCTTCGATGATAGACCTAATTAATTGCTTGACCTGGAAAACTTGTATTCTTGTAAACTTCATCCACGTCTATATGTTTTGGGCCTCACTTCTTTTTTTTCTTTATTCCTTTTCCGCCTTGTTGGACTTGCCTAGCCTCTGCTTGTGTAAGTCATTCTCTTGGGATTTGTTTTTATTTTCTCTTTGCTTCACGCTTGGATTGGATCTTTCAAGGTTTGACACTTCGGCTTGACAATCAGCCCACTTTGTAGTATGTACACTGAATAATCTTTATTATTTATAAGACAAAAATACTTATAATCAATCACAAAATAAAATAAAAATAAGACTAAATATACAAATGAGAGAGTATTTTATTGTATATATTTCATGGACATCATTCACACACAAAAAATGTAATTCATAAAATTATGAGAAATGGTAGTAATACTACAAATTTTACTCTATAATCTTTACAAATTAATGTGCCACAAATCACAAAAAAAGAAAAAAGAAAAAAAAATGATGAATGACATTGGGAATATTACAAATTTCACTATATAATATTTACAAACTAATGTGTCACAAATTACCCAAAAAATAATAATAATAAAAGTAATTCGAATATTCATTTATTATGTTAATGAAATAAATTAATTACATTTAATATCACAACAAAATGGCAAGTGATAGAGCTAGTTGGTGACCACCCCCCCCCCCCCCCCAAAAAAAACTTTTTAAAAATTCATTATTTCCCATATGGTATAAATTTATTTACAAGTAGCTCTTAGAAAAATACCACTTGGCAAAATTTTTAATGTCTAAATTCTTGTTAGTGTAAGCATATTTATAGATAATACTTAAACAAATTAAGTCATAATCTTCTCAAAATAAATGTCAAGTGATAATATATATTAGGTTATAATTTAATAAATTGAACGCTTTTTTATTATGCAATTTAGTTTTCATTGTATTGATCACGTATCTATGATTTATATTTAAGTCAATCACATCTTCGTCCAATATATATTATAAGCATTGAGAAAAATAAGTGCCATATAATATTCATATTGCTTATAAATCATAGAGTACATTATATGCAATTTGAGGAAAAAAAATTGACACTTATATATTATTTTGATAGCCTCAAAAAACATACTCGTCCACCTAGTAAGAACGATGGACGAGGATGACCCCGTCTCGGCCTGCCCTGGGGAAACTACCTGGCAAATACTAAATCATCGTCCCTTAACCACGACGAAGCGTTACAAGGATAATAATGAAGTTCCGTACCGTTGGAAATATACCTGTCCATTTAACACCCCACATGGGCGTTACAAATTCGGCAATGACAACTCCATTAAGGCAGAAACCAACAGCTAGAAGGAAGAAGAAATAACCTATATATATCCATTGACAAGACCCGATAGAGAGGTATACACAAAAATTTTCTAATACATCCACATTACTTTCTTTCACCTCCAACTACCTTAATTTGGCATCGGAGGCTCTGTGGCTGGTGCCACACCGGTGACCACACTTTTCCTTTTTGCAGTTTGACCTGTCTTAAGATCTGGTCAGCT
>NW_027070005.1:9057-49212 GCF_002906115.3 Quercus suber
AAAAAAAAAAAAAAAAAAAATCTCATATTCCTAAGACCGTCCAAGTTAAGGGCAACCTTGGAATAGGGGGGCAACTAATAGCCTCAAAAAACATACTCGTCCACCTAGTAAGAACGATGGACGAGGATGACCCCGTCTCGGCCTAGCCCTGGGGAAACTACCTGGCAAATACTAAATCATCGTCCCTTAACCACGACGAAGCGTTATAAGGATAATAATGAAGTTCCGTACCGTTGGAAATATACATGTCCATTTAACACCTCACATGGGCGTTACAAATTTGGCAATGACAACTCCATTAAGGCAGAACCAACAGCTAGAAGGAAGAAGAAATAACCTATATATATTCATTGACAAGACCCGATAGAGAGGTATACACAAAAATTTTCTAATACATCCACATTACTTTCTTTCACCTCCAGCTACCTTAACTTGGCATCGGAGGCTCTGTGGCTGGTGCCACACCGGTGACCACACTTTTCCTTTTTGCAGTTTGACCTGTCTCAAGATCTGGATCAGCTGTGGATGACTTCCCTCTGGACGAACATTTCTACTGACAATCTAAGCATCATCATTTTACATCTAAGATACTTTATTAAAAAAGAAAAAGAAAAAAAAGAAGAAGGAAATCTTCAAAGTACTGTTTACATATATATGACAATGACGTAAATTTTTTTTTTTTTTTTTTTTTTTTTTTTCCTGAAGTGCTAGCACTTAACCCTTTGGAAGATGACATGCACCTAGAGTAACTGGGTAGTGGCGATTGAGCATCGTATCGCAAGGGCCTAAAAGAGACACAAAGCTGGAATGTCTCTCTCCTAAAATTCCTAGAGAGTAAAGACATAATCAAATCCATTTTCATTGGATTGGCTTTTTATTACCATACAATCTATGTTGATCCTGTCAACAAGGCAGGAGACTTTTGCTTCTATTGGAGAAATGGGATTGGTGTACCGCCAAATTAAGCCAACCAAATAAAACTCTGGGACATGATGGAGGTGTAATAGAAGCAGTTCCATGTTTCTTCTATTCTGGTTTCATACCCAAAGAGTAGAATAACATGTTGACTGATCTTATCTCAAAGACAAAAAACGCTGTCCAACTTACTTATCCTTTGCAATGTAATTTACAAATGCATCACCAAAATTTTGGCTAATAGGCTGAAAACATTTCTCTGTAAATTATTTACTCCATGGCAAGTTTCATTTGTACCAGGCATCATATTCAGGATAATAGCATCATAGCTAATGAAATCTTTCATTTCATGAAACAGTTTTGTGTTTGGGTGATATTCAGAGTAACGTAAAAAAATCACTGTTCAATGATCGGTTAAACTAGATTCTAGCGCTGAGGACATTGTCCCCTAGGTTGCTACAACAACTTATGAGAGCAAACAGTCCTACTTCCTAAGTTCAGGATAAACAAGTGTGGGTGACCTTGCTTAAACACTTCGAAGCTTAAGTCAAGGATGGATAAAGACAATAAATGGTGTGTTTGTGTGAAGTTTTTTGGTAGTTTGGAGTATAATGATTGTTCAACCACTTATCTAAAGGGATTGGTGAGGTATTTATAGATGGTATTTAGGGTCATTCACTATGAATTAAATGATGGCTTATGTCTGTCATTTTCTACCTTGGGTCGGTTGAAAAGGTTAATTAAAGTGGGATTTTAAAGTAAAAGATTGAATTTTGAAGCATTTTACTAAACTCATAACTTGCCAAATCCAAAACCAAAAGCTACAAAGTAGGTTTTATTTATTATAAAATCTACGTCACATTTTGTCTAAAATCAAATCGATGTCCGAAAGACCAAGAACAAAGTATGTAAAAGTAGGTAGAATTGGGCGAAACCCATTTTTGGGTCCAAACATAATCTTGATGGGCCAACCTTACAAACAAGGGTGTCACAAACCATGCATGGTTCATCCAAAAAGTTGGCACTTTAACAAACTAGGGGTAATTATCTACAGCCTGGAATAAACTTCACCTTAAGACATTTCCAAATTGTAAGATACTGTTTGTGCAAGAATGACCAAAAAGTCAAATTTGCACATTTTTACATTTGAACCACCTTGCTTTTTGATAGCCTCAAAAAATATACTCATCCACCTAGTAAGAACAATGGACGAGGATGACCCCATCTCAGCCTAGCCCTGGGGAAACTACCTGGCAAAGACTGAACCATCGTCCCTCAACCACGATGAAGCGTTATGAGGATAATAATGAAGTTCCATACTATTGGAAATATATCTGTCCATTTAACACCCCACATGGGCGTTACAAATTCAGCAATGATATCTCAATTGTATGGCACTCTACGCCAGGCCCCATTTAGGCCTGGGGGCCCAATTTGGGTGAATGGCCCGTGAGCCCATAATGTACCACTTCAGAGTTTCTCGGCGAATCGTCTGTCCCGTTCTCCGAGCATATATGAACGACCAACAGGCGCCCCGTCCGTTGCATGTTTGGCGGCTCCTCAGACAGCACCTCCGTCGAGGATACCCGCAAAGTGGGAAAAACAAGTTCCCAGGCCACTTGCACCGCCTCCCACTACCACCTAACCACCCACTTACGAGTGATAGCATTTGACCGCTTGGGGCACTAAACCTGAAAATAATAATAGCCACTCCACAAAGTTTGAGCTATAAATAAGAGGAACGCAGGGATGAGGGGGGGTTGTTGAAGGTGGAGAAAAGGAAGCCAAGTAGAGAGAAAGGGAAAGAGGGAGAGGGTGAGAAATAGACAGTACAGAGGGGGGAGCGTTCCAGGTAGGATAAGAGAGAAAAGTGACCTCATTGGGTCTCAGTGTTGAGAACAACCCAGTGTAGGAAGCCCAAGCCCACCACACAAATAAGTTGTCAGCCAAAGCGAGTCCCAGCTTAGCCCAGTGGTCTCGCTTTCGGTGCGCACAATTGGCGCCGTCTATGGGAAACTCCTACAAAGCCGTGGTTCCGACGAGACTCGCACGAGGGGATGGCCGGGAGACATTCTGTAAGTGGTGCGGGAAGTGGGTCGACGAGATCTTCTCGGGGTTCTTCTTGGCGAGAACGGAGGCAGAAACGGCTCGAAGATAGGAATCACGAACGGGATGAAGAGAGGTCCGGTCTCGGTGAGGGATCTTTCCAAACGCAACGAATTGCATCAGTAGCGTTAGGGCATAAACAACACGATGACAGAGACGAAGAGCTTGAACGGTTGCGTAGGTTGGTGAGAGATTTGGAACTGGAAGCAGAGAATGTGCACCGTAGAAGGGACCGGGATAACCGGGAGAGAAGGTCTGGTTCCGGGGATAATCGAACGATCTCATTCACGGGAATCTCGTCAGCGCAGGGAACGTTCACGTTCGCGGGAATCCCAAGCCAGCCGAGATCGTTCGTGGTCACGGGGTTATACAGACCGAGGCTCGGATTCCCCAGAAAAGCGACAGCCCCGTAATGCAGCCATGGATACGATGAACCGTGCACTACGGAAAGCTGCGAGGTCACCGTTTTCGGCTAGCATCGAGCGGGCACCAATGTCGGACAGGTTCGTGTGACCCCCGTTCAACTCGTGACCTCATTGGGTCTCAATGTTGAGAACAACCCAGTGTAGGAAGCCCAAGCCCACCACACAAATAAGTTGTTAGCCAAAGCGAGTCCCAGCTTAGCCCAGTGGTCTCGCTTTCGGTGCGCACAATTGGCGCCGTCTATGGGAAACTCCTACAAAGCCGTGGTTCCGACGAGACTCACACGAGGGGATGGCCGGGAGACATTCTGTAAGTGGTGCGAGAAATGGGTCGATGGGATCTTCTCGGGGTTCTTCTTGGCAAGAACAGAGGCAGAAACGGCTCGAAGATAGGAATCACGAACCGGATGAAAAGAGGTCCAATCTCGATGAGGGATCTTTCCAAACGCAACGAACTGCATCAGTAGCGTCAAGGCATAAACAACACGATGACAGAGACGAAGAGCTTGAACGGTTGCGTAGGTTGGTGAGAGATTTGGAACTGGAAGCAGAGAATGTGCACTGTAGAAGGGATCGGGATAACTGGGAGAGAAGGTCTAGTTCCGGGGATAATCATCAAGGGACAGGGTCTAATCAATCTAGATCCGGCCGTCGCCGCAAACGATCCCATTCACGGGAATCTCGTCGGCGAAGGGAATGTTCACGTTCGCGGGAATCCCAAGCCAGCCGAGATCGTTCGTGGTCACTGGGGTATGCAGATCGAGGCTCGAATTCCCCAGAAGAGCGACGGCCCTGTAATGCAGCCATGGATACGATGAGCCGTACACTACAGAAAGCTACGAGGTCACTGTTTTCGGCTAGCATCGAGCAGGCACCAATGTCGGACAGGTTCGTGCAACCCCCGTTCAACTCTTACGACGGTAAAACTGACCCCGTAGAGCACGTCGGCCACTATATCCAGATGATGTCCTTGCATACCCACAATGACGCACTGATGTGTAAGGTTTTTCCTTCAAGTCTTGGCCCCACCGCACTGAGATGGTTTAACGGGTTACGGAAGGGATCTGTTCATAACTTCGCTGAGTTGATACAGGAGTTCGGAATACGGTTTGTAACCTGCAGCCGAGTTCCACAACCAGTGGATGCGTTATTGTCGATGAAGAAAAGGGTGGGGGAGACCCTTCATAGCTACGTTGCTCGGTATTGGAAGCTCTACAACGAGATCGGTGGGGGGAACGAAAAGATTGCTGCAAGCACTTTCAGGATGGGCCTGCCTGAGGACTCTGGACTTCGAGAATTGTTGACCAAGAAACCCCCCGAAGACATGAGACAGCTGATGAGGCGCATCGAAGAATACAAACGGTTGGAGAACGACCAGCTCCAAAGCAAGGGAAAGGCGCCCGTGGTTAATCGCCCTCGTCAGAACATCTATCCACCTAGAGTTCGAGGAAACTTGAGGATACAGGAACCAGAAGCACCCGTGGGGGAGGTGAATTTAATGTTTAAAGAGCCAGTGCATAGGATCATTGACAAGATTAAGCACAAACCGTACTTCAGGTGGTCGAACAAGATGGGAGGAGACCCGTCCAGAAGGAATCAGAATTTGTATTGCACTTACCATAAGGATAGGGGTCACACAACCGAACAAAGCTAGGTGTTAAGAGACCATCTCGGTCAGCTGGTCAAGGCCGCACACTTAAAGGAGTTTGTGACGGACGCAGAAGACCGAGGGGTAAGGCAGGGCACCCCACAGAGAAGGAACCTCCTTCCACCTCCTCTTGGGATAATCGAGGTCATCCACGTTGCCCCTAAGGGCCTCACTGCGGCTGGAGTAAAGGAGATGTTGACCGTGGCCTCAACAGGTAGCTCAGTCGTGCCGCCCCCCGTGAAGAAGGTAAAACCGACCCAAGAGCTGATCGCTTTCAACGAAAGTGATTTGGAAGGGACAATTCAACCGCACGACGACGCGTTGGTGGTCACGGCCCACGTAGGAGGTTTCGTTGTGAAGAGAATAATGATAGACTAAGGGAGTGGCGCTGAGGTTATGTACCCGGACCTATTCAGGGGGCTCAGGTTAAAGAATGAGGATCTCTTAAAGTATAGCACACCGTTAGTCGGGTTCAACAGTAAAGTGGTGGTCCCTGAGGCACAGATATCTCTACCCGTCAATATGGAAGGCAAGGAAGTGGTGGTGAAGTTTATAGTGGTTGCCTCGTTCTCTCCGTACATGGCTATACTAGGAAGGCCGTGGATCCACGCGTTGGGGGCTGTCCCGTCCACTCTGCACATGAAGGTGAAGTTTCCTACCGACCATGGTATCACTGTGGTGCGAGGGAGCCAGTGGGCAGCCAGGCAATGCCTAGTCGCCGTAGTCAATTGCAAGAAAGGGAGGACCGACCAGAAGGAGCAGGCCGAGCGTAGTTGCCCTTCGTCGGGAATCCCTTTATAGCAATTACAGAATCTGTGGGAGAAGGGTGACGCATGCGCCGAGAAGATGGTCAAGGTGAAGGTATTGCCAGATGCAGATAAGTACTTCCATGTTGGAGAAAGCATGGGTGATCGGGAAAGAATAGAAATGTTGCTGGTCCTGATACAGAATGTGGATGTGTTTGCTTGGAGCTTGTACAAAGTGCCGGGGGTAGATCCCGAGTTCATAGTCCATAAACTTGGGGTCGAACCCTTATCCACCCCTAAGAAGCAGAGGCCGAGGAGGTCGTCCTGGGAGCACGTACAAGCTATGAATGAGGAAGTCCAGAGACTGAAGGATGCTGGGGTAATAAGGGAAATATTTTTCCTGGATTGGCTAGCTAACACTGTAGTAGTGAAAAAGAAGAACGGCAAATGGAGGGTTTGCGTGGATTTCACCGACCTGAACCGGGCATGCCCAAAAGATCCCTTTCCCGTGCCAAAAATTGATCAGCTGGTGGACGCCACGTATGGGCACCCGAGGATAAGCTTCCTGGACGCTTTTCTGGGGTATCACCAGATCGCCTTAGCGTCTGAAGATCAAGAGAAAACGGCATTCATCTCCCCGGAGGCTAATTACCATTATACGAGGATGCCCTTCGGACTAAAGAACGCCGGGGCCACATACCAATGGATAATGACAAGGATGTTCCGAGACATAATAAGGCGTACAGTTGAAGTATACGTTGACGACATGGTGGTGAAGAGCAAGCAAGTGGCCCGGCATATGGAGGATCTTCAGGAAGTATTTGGGGTCCTTCGGTGGCACAAGTTGCATCTCAATGCCGAAAAGTGTGCATTCGGTGTAGGGGCGGGGAAATTCTTGGGCTATCTAATCACTAGCCGGGGAATTGAGGTCGACCCCGACCAGATTGAAGCTGTAAGGAGATTGAAGCCACCGAGTAGCCCAAAGGAAGTACAAGTGTTGACCGGGATGCTAGCCGCCCTTAACCAATTCATCTCCAAATTCGCGGACCGTTGCCGATCGTTTTACCAGCTGTTGAAGAAGTGGAATGGATTTCGATGAAGTGAAGAGTGCGACAAAGCCTTTATAGATCTTAAGGATTATTTGGCGTGAGCACCAATGCTTACTGCACCAGAACTGGGTGAGGATTTGTTCATGTATCTGGCAGTATCCGAACACGCCGTGAGCGTTGTACTGCTAAGGGACAAAGGAATCCAACAGCCCGTCTACTACATCAGCAAGACTCTGGTTGATGCCGAGACGAGATACTTACCCCTGGAAAAACTTGTATTGGCCCTGATACACGCCACTAGGAAGTTGCCGCACTACTTTCAGGCTCATACAGTATACGTCTTAACCGAGTATCCCTTATAGTCATTGCTGAAAAGGTCAGACTTCACAGGCGGAATAGCAAAATGGGGAACTAGACTTGGTTCGTTTGACATACGGTACAAAACACGAAGCTCGATGAAAGGGCAGGTTCTTGCGGATTTCATCGCCGAGTTTTTGCCTAAAGGGAATGTAGAGATAGTTTGCCATCTAGAGGTTTGCCTGTGGAAGGTGTTCACGGACGGTGCATCAAACTGCACAGGGGCTGGTGTGGGGGTCGTCGTAATCACCCCAGAGGGAATACAGTTGGAACACTCGTTTAGGTTGTGTTTCAAGGTATCCAACAATGAGGCAGAATACGAAGCTTTTTTGGCTGGACTAAGGACAGTTTCTAGCCTGGGTGCTTAGGAGGTGGAGAAACACTCAGATTCACTTCTGGTGGTTAATCAGGTGCATGGCAGTTTCGAAACCCGGGATCCCCGGATGAAAGCATACCTAGGACGAGTGAAACAGGTTATGTCCAGCTTCAGCATGATCAAGGTATTTCAAGTAGCCCAGACCCAAAACAGACACGCCGACTCCCTGCCCATGTTGGCATCATCGGTAGCTGAAGAGATACCCCGGCTAATTAAAGTGGAGTTGGTTTCAGAGCCGAGCGTCAAAGTGTCGAATGGTTCGAAATGTGTGGGGATCGAAGCTGCAGCTGTCAGAACCCTTGGGCCGAGCTGGATGGACCCCATCATTGACTTTTTGGCAGAAGACTGACTCTCGAGTGATGAAAAGGAGGGCAGCAAGTTACGTAGAATGGCTCCCCGGTATTGGCTGTTTGAAGACCGGACCTTGTACTGAAGATCGTACAGAGGACCGTACCTATTGTGCCTACACCCAGAGAAGGTGGGCAAGCTTTTGGCAGAACTACATGATGGGGTGTGTAGCAGCCACGTGGGGGGACATTCATTGGCACACCGGGCAATGACTCAAGGGTTTTTGTGGCCTCAAATGTAGAGGGACGCCGCCGAGTATGTACTTAGATGCGAACAGTGTCAGAAGCATGCCCCTTGGATACATAAACCTGCTGGTCATTTGAACCCGATCAGCAGTCCTTGGCCTTTTGCGCAGTGGGGCCTGGATATCATCGGCCCATTCCCCCATGCGACGGGAAATCGAAGATTTGTGCTTGTGGCCATTAACTATTTCACCAAATAGGCGGAGGCGGAAGCTCTGGCCAACATATGGGACGTTGATGTGAAGAAATTCGTATGGAAGAATATAGTGACAAGGTTTGGGGTGCCAAACTCCCTTATATCAGACAACGGACTGCAATTCGATAGTCGGGCGTTTTGAGAATTCTGCCGTGAACTTGGTATAAAAAACAGGTACTCGACTCCAACTTATCCCCAGAGCAACGGTCAGGCCGAGGCTATGAACAAGGTAATTGTAGATGGGCTGAAGAAAAGGCTAGTGGGTGCGAAAGGGAACTGGGCCGAGGAGCTGCCCAAAGTCTTATGGGCTTACCGGACAACTCCAGAAGATCCACCGGGGAGACTCCTTTCTCTCTCGCGTATAGAGCGGAAGCAGTTGTCCCAACCGAGGTAAACTTATGCAGTGCATGAATCACGGGGTTTGATCTTATCCAGAATGATGAGCTGATGGTGGGGTGCTTGGACAAGTTGGAAGAATGCCGGGAGATGGTGACCATACGAGTCGCGAAATATCAGCAGAAGCTCGCACGGAGATACAACCTAGACGTAAGAGCGAGGGAATTTATAGCTGGGGATCTGGTTCTCAGAAGAGCCGTAGGAAGCATGCGAGACACCAGCGCAGGGAAATTGGCGCAGACATGGGAGGGGCCCTACCGAGTAACCGCAGTGGCCGACACCGGGGCTTACTACTTAGAAGACCTAGACGAGAGACCATTGCCCAGACCATGGAATGTCCACAATCTGAAAAAGTACTATCACTGAAGTTGAGGTGTCTTGTATGTACGTGTTTCGTTAATGAGAGAAATGATGTTTGTTCGTGTGCATTGGCATTGTTCTAAATCTAACCCTCGATTCGATTCTTATCGCCGAGTAGGTGGAAAATTAATTTACTCCTAAGGACAGAAGCCTGACCCTCGGTTCGATTCCCATCGCCAATCAGGTGGAAACCTAATGTACGCCTAAGGATAGAAGCCTGACCCTCGGTTCGATTTCCATCGCCGATCAGGTGGAAACCTAATTTACTCCTAAGGACAGAAGCCTGACCCTCGGTTCGATTCCTATCACCAAACAAGTGGAAACCTAATTTACGCCTAAGGATAGAAGCCTGACCCTCGGTTCGATTCCTATCGCCGAGTAGGCGGAAACGTAATTTACGCCTAAGGACAGAAGCCTGACCCTCGGTTCGATTTCCATCGCCGAGCAAGTGGAAACCTAATTTATGCCTAGGGACAGAAGCCTGACCCTCAGTTCGATTCCTATCGCCAAGCAGGTGGAAACCTAATTTACGCCTAAGGACAGAAGCCTGACCCTCAGTTTGATTCCTACCACCGAGCAGGTGGAAACCTAATTTACTCCTAAAGACAAAAGCCTGACCCTTGATTTGATTCCTATCGCCGAGCAGGCGGAAACCTAATTTACTCATAAGGACAGAAGTCTGACCTTCGATTCGATTCTTATAACCGAGCAGGCGGAAACCTAATTTACTCCTAAGGACAGAAGCCTGACCCTCAGTTCGATGCTTATCGCCAAGCAAGCGGAAACCTAATTTACTCCTAAGGACAGAAGCCTGACCCTCGGTTCAATTCCCGTCACTAAGCGGGTGGAAACCTTATTTGCTTCTAAGGACAGGGGCCCAACCTTATTTGCCGGGCAAGGTGGACCTAACAAAAAACCCGACAACTAATGAAGATGGACCGCTCGGTCAACTGAAAGCATCCCATAGTAAAGCATTCACAAATATAACTTAGAGCAGCACTTAAAGATTAAACTGATGTTTAATTGCCAAAAACTGGGCAATTCAGAAGGAAAATAAAGGCGTAAAGTAAATAAATTGTTCCGTCACCACAATCCAGTGACGTAGGCTATCCAGTTCGGTTAAGCATTGTAAATGAAAAGGAAGAATAAAACGCAAGAAACCCGGTACGACGGTCAACTTCAAAGATCTGCTGCTTGAACAAAAGACGGATCCTCGGGAGGTTGCTAGTCGGCTGAAGATGTTTGCAATTGGGCATCCCCCCCAGCCTGAGAATGGCTAATCGCCTCCATATCGACTGGCTCCGCGTGAGAATCAATGGCGTCCACCAGCTCTTTCATTCTGGTGGTCTCTTCCTCATCAATCACCAGTGGAACGTTCTGCGCGGCAGTAGGGGGCTCGAGAAGGGGATTTTGCCGCGATCCCGCAGAGAGGAATCCTCGGGAACCCCAATGACTTGGAGGGTAGTGAACTAGCCCTCTTTAAAACTGAGCAGGTGAGCCTGGCGAATGACTGGCTCTGCTGAGTTCTCCGCGTCGGTGAACCCTTTGTCGTACCACTTGCTTCCGCAAGCTTCCAACGCCGCCTTTGAATTGGCCAGTTGTCCCTCCAGCATGATGTTTAAACTCTGGGCTTCTACCAGCTTAAGCTCAGTTCCCCCCAACTACACTTCAAGATTCGTGGACCTCCCTTTAGCTAGAGCCTGGGCCTTCTCTACAGCAGCAACTTTTTCCGCTGCATCCTTGGCATGATTCATCTTCTCCTTGGCTGTGGCCTCTGCAACATCTTTCAAAGCTTTGTCCCGCTCGGCATCTTTGGCCAGCTCCTTCATCCGCCCATCCACAATGTATGAAAATTGCGCGACCTGCCCACCATAACGATATTTATAAGGGGAAAGAAAAAGTACACGTACAAGGACGAGTAATAAACCGAGAACGATAAAAAGGACAGAACAGTTACCGCTATGGTGTGCCACTGCAATCGCCTTCCCAAAGACTCATCCGTCCCTTCCAAGAAGGCGTGCACATCTTTAGGTAGAAGAAGGCCACGCGCCAGACTCTGAGCAACGCGTCCCCCGTGACCCTTTTCCCACATTCGTACAGTGGCTGTGGCAGGAAGGGGCTTGCCGTCTAGCTGGAAAGGGAGCTGCCATTCGGCCGAGGACCAGGACGAAGACACCAGGTTCGCCGTGGTGGGTGCCGTCTGCTCTCGAATTACGATGCCCGAGGACAGCCAGAGCGGTGGCCTGGATGGCGCGTCGCCTGAGCTTGTCTGCATCTGCTCGGTCATGCGTTACCTCTTTCGGGCACAGCTCGTGGGGTTAGGGGAAGGAATGGGATCTTGGGCAAGGGGTTGCTGTTGTTGCTGCGTAGGCTGTGCACTCAGGATGAAGCGGTTGATCGTCATTTTTCTCCTGACCACTATTTCGTTGCCCTAGTCGGATTCTGTTTCAGATGACCTGATTGATTCTGCGGCCACGCCTTCAACCTCCTGAACAGGATCCCCGAGCTCTATTTGGTCCTCGGGCAAAGGGGGATCTTCTTGTTGAACCTGCTCGTGAGCCCTCTCTCGGCGCGCTCGCGACACGCACTCAGCCGATTCATCACGAATGGGCGGTTGTTCGTCCGAACAAATAAACCTGGGACTGTGAGCACGCGCTTCGCCAACGGTAAACTTGGGAGGAAGGAAGTTCGAGTATCGAACATCTATGTTGGAAAGGAGCAGGCTGTCAACTAACAAGGCTTGACTAAACCCCTGCCAAGTCGAGTAAACGAGATCTATACCGAGGATAAGGTGAGACGCTCGGAGTTGTCCGTCGGTGTGAACAAAAATTTCTGACCTAAAAACAAAATTCAAGTCCCGAACATGTACCACCCTGAGATCTGGCCTGAACCTTTTACTCTCTACACGGGAAATAAGAGTTAGTCAGTAGTAATACATGAATCAAAATCGAAAGAAATTAGATGGACGATGCATGGTACCGACCAACATCGCACGGCGAAAATGCGCATGGGAGTTCCTCGACAAACCAGTTGCCGCTCACCCAAACAAAGTCTCTAGCCAAGTTTCTATTTGAGTCCGGTAGGCACGAAATGAGTCGTATCCTTACGTCTCTTGTTTTTAAGTAATAATCCGATTCGATATTGCCACATAAACTGTACATAAAATTAATGTCATGGTGATTTAGTTGTAACCCATACAACTGGTTCAACCTACTCATACAACTCACTACCCGGTACAAGTTGGGAGGGAGTTGGTCGAGACAAAGGCCATAAAACCTAAAGGTACTAAGGACTAGGGGGTCAATCGGGAACCTAAGTCCACCCTCTAGAATGGCCATCAAGGGAAAGAACACCGTGTTTACACCACGGCGCCTTTGAATGTCAATATCGCCCATGTTACAGTAGGCAATATCAACGTCCCTAGGAACATTAAAGGCAGCCCTAAAACTAGCTAAAGCATTGGCAGAGGAAATAAGGTATGAGTAACCCATTCTACAGGCAAAAATGCTAAGAAGAAAAGAGATACTGAGAATACTAAAGAACAAAATGAAATGGAACAAGCAGGGAGAAGAAAATGAATGAGAGGAACTTACTGGTCTCTAAGGAAGAGGTATGTTCTGGGCTGAGAGATGAACCACGAAGGAGTAATGCTCGGCAGAGTAAAAGGGTGAATGGTGAGAAATGCAAAAGTGGATGAAAGTGATAGAAATGGTTATTTATAGGGATAAAAAGACCAGGCAAGATGCATTAAATGATCCGCTGAAGGGGAACCACGCGAATCGCCATCGTAACTGCCACATGCGTGATGCCTCGGTTCGCAAACCGTCAGACAATAATGATGGCTAGGCCATCAGTCAAGTTTGGACGCGTCTTTTGAGAAGCGCATTAACACGTTCCTCAATTGATGGACACTGACTCTTCGGATTCCCGGGTGGATTGCCACCCCTTGGGATCCTTGATTCACCTCGAGAGCGGGGATGAATCAAGGGGGGGCTATTGTACGACACTTTATGCGAAGGCCCATCTAGGCCTAGGGGGTCGATTTGGGTGAATGGCCCGCGAGCCCATAATGTACCACTTTAGAGTTTCTCGGCGAATCGTCTGTTCCGTTCTCCGAGCATATATGAACGACCAACAGGTGCCCCGTCCGTTGCATGTTCGGAGGCTCCTCAGACAGCACCTCCGCCGAGGATACCCGCAGAGTGGGAAAAACAAGTTCCCAGGCCACTTACACCACTTCCCACTACCACCTAACCACCCACTTACAAGTGATAGCATTGGACCGCTTGGGGCACTAAACCTGAAAATAATCACAGCCACTCCACAAAGTTTAAGCTATAAATAAGAGGAACACAGGGACGAGGGGGGGTTGTTGGAGGTGGAGAAAAGGAAGCCAAGTAGAGAGAGAGGGAAAAAGGGAGAGGGTGAGAAACAGATAGTAAAGAGAGGGGAGCGGTCTAGGCAGGATAAGAGAGAAAAGTGACCTCATTGGGTCTCAGTGTTGAGAACAACCCAGTGTAGGAAGCCCAAGCCCACCACACAAATAAGTTGTCAGCCAAAGCGAGTCCCAGCTTAGCCCAGTGGTCTCGCTTTCGATTCGCACATCAATTAAGGCAGAACTAATGGCTAAAAGGAAGAAGAAAGAACCTATATATACCCATTGACAAGACCCGATAGAGAGGTACATACAAAATTTTATAATACATCCACATTACTTTCTTTCACCTCCAGCTGTTCTAACTTTGGCATCGGAGGCTCTGTGGCTAGCGCCACACCGGTGACCACACTCTTCCTTTTTACAATTTGGCTTGTCTTTGGATTTGGATTGGCTGTGTACGACTTCACTCTAGACGAACATCTCTACTGACGATCTCTGAGCATCATCACTTTCCAATTGAATAACTCTCCAACCATAACTTATTAAATTGGGTAAAGTTGGTAAATTTAGAAAGTAGAATGACTAATCTTTTCAACAGTACCAAGAACGCACAAAACGCAGTTTTAGAAGGCCTTCAATCAAATGTGCAAAGTTGGGATCTCAAAACACAGGAAGTTCGGACACAAATTCAAGTTAAGAAGAAGCCAACCTTACTTGTTTTCACATGAGACTCGATGCTCACCCACCTTACCCGTTTTTCATTCTTTGAAATAAAAGAAAGAACTTGGATGAACAAGCTAGTCATTCTTACATAATAAACATAATCGTGAACCTTCAGCCTTTATTACCACTTTTTACATTACAACATCAAAACAAACAATTACAAGAAAAGTTGTCATGGAATTAGCCAATACTTAAAAATTTTACACGCTTTATTTCGGTGGATGTTAGAGAAATATTAGTCTAGATTAAATGGACAAATACAACTTGTACTGCACATCATAACTTGTACTATATCTAGGGTTAGCCTAAGTTCAGTCTTTCTATGTATATCATCAATGTTAGAGAAATATCACAATAATTTCAAAAATTAAAAATGTAATCTTTCAATAATTTTTTCTCTATATTGTAATCTTCATTACTTGAAATGCTATCTAATAATTTAAATTAAATATTAAAAATTTAAAAATGTATCAATATCACGTCTTTCAAGATTTTGAATGGCATGACACTTTTTTTTTTATTTGGTGTGAATGGCATGACACTTTAAACTCTATCATTATTATTGTGGGGCCAGAAATCAGGTACCCTTGGCCCATTCCCAGCAGGCCCAAGGGCCCACGCCGAGGATGCACGATGGGTCCGAGGATGAAAGCGCGAGGACCGACCCCCGAGGAACATATCTGAGGATGACCCAGTCCTCGGGCGTCCAAGACCTCGGGAGAACACGAGGGACACCCCACCAAAGGGGACTCCTTGAATATCCGAGGAGAAGGGTTCCAGTGCCACGCGTCGGCGAAGGAGCAAGCCTTAGGCGAGCTGTCACCTCTGCATTGAATGCGCTCATCTAACCCCTCTGGCCGCATTAATGGGGATGTAACCCCTTGATAGGGTAACATTGATCATTGTGAGCCACTCGAGTACGGATAGGGCCTCTGATGAGACGGACGGTCAGAGGGGAGGCCAATGGATGATCAACAGAAGGAAGGAGGGGATAGGAGGAAGAGAACTATATAAGAAATGCGAGCAAAGCAATTTGGGGGGGATCATTTCAAGAGAATGACATAGAAGGACTCAGAGGTCATGTATGTTTCTTGGGGGGGAACCTCCTCGGACGAGGGCCGAGGAGCTACCCTTAGTTGTAAGTTGGGCTCACTCCCCTTCAATGGAAAAAGGTGGCTTATGCTCCGTTGTTAGTCTGTGAGGGCCTAACCCTTCAACCCACTCTCTAAAAATGTATTGTTGGGGAACCTACTTAAACCGATTCCCTACAATTGGCGCCGTCTGTGGGAAGGATTAGTGCACTGGCAAGCGCAACGGGCGATCATTCCTAAGTAGTCATTTTACAGAAGGTTGGTGGCGACGCATTAAAAAAAAAAGAAAAAAACAAACAAACAAACAAACATTGCAGAAAAACAGAAGGTCCAAAATAGAAGATTCAACAGAAAAGAAAAGGAATTTCATATTATTTTATTAAACAGAAAAGTACAAGATACAAACAGAGGCTCAGGCAGGCGTGTTTTAAAACTAATTGTACAAGCTAATTCTATAAACAGAGGCCCAGGTGGGCCTGTTCTAAAACTAGCTAGAGGGAATGGGGCTGAGGCTAGTATGCTCGAAGGCCACCAACAACTCCTTGTCCGATGCGGCGGAGTTGGAACAAAGAGAGGAGCCAACGCAGGGGTACTGGGATGCCCTCCCTCATGATGTTCCCTTGATTCTCTCCAATCCTCACGGGCGTTGGCTGTTGGAGAAGGCGACACTCGGGCACCAGCCATGACGTGATCTTGCGCATCTCCTCCTGCGGGGGTGCGCCCCGGGGAGGAACGTTAGGTACTTCAGGGACATCCCTCCTGGCCACCACGCAGGGCACAATTAGGGTTACGCCTAGACTCTGCTGCGCCGGAAGCCCAGTAGGGGCTGCGGTCACAACGGCTCTTGGCCTGTGTGTCCTCACACCGGCCCAAAGCCGCCCCATCTCTTCCAACTCTGGTCACAATCCTGGCAGGGTTTTTGAAGGGGCTCGGGGAGCTGAACGGACATGTTGCTAGTTATGTTGGGAAGTTCATGGAGTATGGAGAAATGTTTCCCCCAGAAAGCCTTATATAGAGGTTGAAGACTGGTGAGAATTAATCCACACAAAATTCGAAAAAAGGATTATCAGCGGTACTAATCACGAGGATACCAAACCCCAAGAAGAATGTAGACCACTGGATTTGTATCAATTTATGAGGGTATTAATGAAGGCGTGTTTCGCGCATCGAAGCGTCAAGCGCGGAGCGCGAACGGCCAAGGGGCGCCTCGTAAATGAAGAAGATGGGAACTTGAATTGAAGGCGAGGTCAACGCTCCATGTAAGACCAAAGTACGAACCACCCCCGCCCAAAGCACCGTAGAGTTAATAGTCCGACCCGAGGAGTAACCGTCTCCAGTAAAGCGGTCCGAGGACAAACCCCTTCATACAGAAGAATGGAAGTGTTAGACAGAACCAAGGCATTGCATGGTCCTCGAACTCAAGCCTATGGGGAAACTAACCACTCGACTATACCTGGGTACTAGACAGAACCAAGGTATTGCATGGTCCTCAGACCCAAACCTATGGAAAAACTAGATACTTACAGAAGAATGGAAGTGTTAGACAGAACCAAGGCATTGCATGGTCCTCGAACTCAAGCTTATGGGGAAACTAACCACTCGACTATACCTGGGTACTAGACATAACCAAGGTACTGCATGGTCCTCAGACCCAAACCTATGAGAAAACTAGATAGTTACAGAAGAATGGAAGTGTTAGACAGAACCAAGGCATTGCATGGTCCTCCGACTCAAGCCTATAGGGAAACTAACCACTCGACTATACCTAGGTACTAGACAGAACCAAGGTATTGCATGGTCCTCGGACCCAAACCTATGGGAAAACTAGATACTTACAAAAGAATGGAAGTGTTAGACAGAACCAAGGCATTGCATGGTCGTCGGACTCAAGCCTATGGGGAAACTAACCACTCAACTATACCTGGGTACTAGACAGAACCAAGGTATTGCATGGTCCTCGGACCCAAACCTATGGGAAAACTAGATACTTACAGAAGAATAGAAGTGTTAGACAGAAACAAGGCATTGCATGGTCCTCGGACTCAAGCCTATGGGGAAACTAACCACTCGACTATACCTGGGTACTAGACAGAACCAAGGTATTGCATGGTCCTCGGACCCAAACCTATGGAAAATCTAGATACTTATAGAAGAATGGAAGTGTTAGACAGAACCAAGGCATTGCATGGTCCTCGAACTCAAGCCTGTGGGGAAACTAACCACTCGACTATACCTGGGTACTAGACAAAACCAAGGTATTGCATGGTCCTCGGACCCAAACCTATGGGAAAACTAGATACTTACAGAAGAATGGAAGTGTTAGACAGAACCAAGGCATTGCATGGTCCTCGGACTCAAGCCTATGGAGAAACTAACCACTCGACTATACCTGGGTACTAGACAGAACCAAGGTATTGCATGGTTCTCGGACCCAAACCTATGGGAAAACTAGATACTTACAGAAAAATGGAAGTGTTAGACAGAACCAAGGCATTGCATGGTCCTCGGACTCAAGCCTATGGGGAAACTAACCACTCGACTATACCTGGGTACTAGACAGAACCAAGGTATTGCATGGTCCTCGGACTCAAACCTATGGGGAAACTAGATACTTACAGAGGAATGGAAGTGTTAGACAGAACCAAGGCATTGCATGGTCCTCGGACTCAAGCCTATGGGGAAACTAACCGCTCAGCTATACCTGGGTACTAGACAGAACCAAGGTATTGCATGGTCCTCGGACTCAAACCTATGGGGAAACTAGATACTTACAGAAAAATGGAAGTGTTAGACAGAACCAAGGCATTGCATGGTCCTCGAACTCAAGCCTATGGGGAAACTAACCACTCGACTATACCTTGGTACTAGACAGAACCAGGGTATTGCATGGTCCTCGGACTCAAACTCATGGGAAAACTAGATACTTACAGAAAAATGGAAGTGTTAGACAGAACCAAGGCATTGCATGGTCCTCGGACTCGAGCCTATGGGGAAACTAACCAGTTCAAAATATCCTAAGTGTTAGACAGAACCAAGGCATTGCATGGTCCTCGGACTCAATTCTATGAGGAAACTAACTACTTCAAAATACCCTAAGTTAGGAAAGGACCAAAATCCTACCTGACCTTTGGGACATAAAGGGACTGCCCACGCATACATTCTTTCCCCATCATCATGGTTATTGGCATAACTGGCCGACATACAATTCATGCAAATGAAAAGAAAAGAAAGGAAGCAGATAGCATTCAAACAAACAAACAACCCAAAATAGACAAGAAGGGAAATTAAACTGCCATTACAATAATGAGTCCATAGAGGTTGCGTGACAAGAGCCACATTACATAAAAAAAAAAAAAAAAAAAAAAAAAGAAAAGAAAGAAGCACAACAAAATAAAATTAAATGACACGAAAGCAGGATGAACTGAGACGCCAGGGAATTTACTCCTTTTGCTCAGGCTGGACAGGGGCAACCTCTGACTCCTCCGAGCCCTGGCCTGAGGGGACAGCCTGTAAGGGTACGATAAGAGGGGCTGCTCCCTCAGTGGTGGGGATCTGAGCATCGGATGGGACCTTCGCTACCTCTTGGGGCACCTCCTCACTCGGATTTTCCCTTTGTTTGGCAGCCCCCACCTCCTCAACAATCTCCTCGGCCTTAGTGCCATCAGGGGCGGCCTCGCGGATAGTAGGGGGGTAGTACACGCTCTCCGCCTTCCACAGGTCGAACGTGGCCTCCATCTTGGCTTGTTTGAGGGCCTTAGCCCAGACTTAGGAGCAGTATCGCCTACATACCCCCGGAACTTGAGCTTTATAGAGGGCCTCTACCGCAGCCACCCCATCAGCGTAGGCGACGGTCTCAGCCTCCTCCTTGGTAGTCAAGGCCATCTCCCTGCCGAAATCTGCCTCGTCCTTAGCCTGCCGAGCCTTGTCTCTAGCCCATTCTGCCTCCCTCTGGGACCCTCGGCCGCTATCACCTTAGCCTGCAGATCTGCGATCAGATCCCTTGCGATCTGCAGCTGCTCCTCCGCCTCGCCCAGGCGCTTTGTCTGCTCCTTAGCCTGGTTCTGGGCACCCTCAAGACCAGACTCTGCACTGTCCCGAGCCCTGGTCATCGCCTTCAAGTCCTCTCGGGCCTTGGCAAGGTCAGCCTCGGAGTTCTTCAGAGCCCGGGTGGCCTGAAAGCGCCAATCGCGCTCCTGGTCTAGGGCTTTCCCCTGGTCGTTCGCCGCCCCCTCCAACCTATAGATGGCCTGAACAGCCTGCCAGAGTAACCGATGCGGTATAAGCCCAACAAAAGAAAAAGAGGGGAAGGAAAAGAAAGGGAGGGGAGTCGAAATTATAGCCCTTACCATCCCCATATATCGCTTAAGGCTGAGGAAGACCTGCTTGCTCCTCAAGGAGTTCAGCTCGGCCATGTCCGCTAGGAGCAGCAGGCACCTTTGCAGCGCCTCGGCCACGTGCGCACCTTTGCCCTCGTTGAAGTCTCTAAGGGAGGCGTTATCCCTCAAGGGCTCCCCATGGAGCATCGGGGCTGGGAGCCAGGCCTGAGCCTCGGACGTGGTATCGACGACCTGTCTGTCCTGGCTCTTGTCGCCTATCTTAAGCTGCTTGGACGGCCGCAGAGTATTGTCCTCCTCCTGTGAGGACATCGTCTTATCCTCCATAGGCCTTTTGCCCTTATCCTTCTTCTTCTTGAGGTTGGCAGGCACGGACCTAAGGGGCAGGCTCGTCTGGGAAGGAGGAGGAGGAGGAAGCTTCTGCTGAGAGGAAGTCGACCTAGTCTTCGGAGGAGGAGGGGGAAGCTTCTATTGGGGCTTCCCCGGTTGGCCCTCAATCAGGTCCAACAAGTTGGTGGTGGGCTTCCTCTTGTAACCCATTGTTGGCGGAGGAGGGGTTTCTGAAGCGAGGAGGTCTGCTTCGGTTAAACGAGGATCACCCAAGTCCCCGGGAGGGTCCGCGGACTGATCAAGCTGAGCGAAAGCGTCAAATGCGTCCCCTTCCCTCTCTGGATCCTCCTCGGCAGCCTCAGCGAATACTTGGGAAGAAGAGGGGACAGCTAGGGTAACAACTTCTAGTTCGGAGGGTCCTTTGGGGAACTAAAATCCGTCCTCGGTCACAGCAATCCTCTGAAATTGAGGATCGTTGGCTCGGATGACGTGCTTTGGGACCGGGAATGATTTCTGGACAGGTTTATACCCTAAGATAATGTAGGCGGCCCTAACTTGATTGTCGTCCTCGTTTATATAAACCGACGCCCTCAGCACCTTCTGCAAATCTTCCCGGTTGACCAAATGGAAGTGGTGCTTAGAGGCGTGCGGGTTTACAAGGGGAAAACACCACCATGTTAGTAAAAGGAAAAAGGGAAGAAAAAAGGGCAAAAGAACTTAAAACCCCTCCTACTCCTACTACCCTACCTGGTATCCCTTCCGTTGTTGGGCAGTGAAGGCCATCGTGCCACTCCCCTGACACGATGAGGAAATCCTAGTTCAGCCCCTTACTGGACTCAGGGAGGCACTGGATGAGCCGCACCCTGTCATCCCTCGTCTTCAGGTAATAAGACTTGCCCTTAAGAAGCTGAAAGTTGTAGCACCAGTTCACGTCGTGGTGGGTCAACCTTCGCCCCATCTTCTCGTTCAGGGCGTCCACACAGCCCAAAATCCTAAAGACGTTTATCCCACACTTGGTAGGGGTCAACCGGAAGTGCGTGAGGTAGTCCCTCATCACCGGCCCCATGGGGATCGTCATCCCCCCTTCGAGGAAGGCAACAATGGGAATTACCATTTCGCCCTCCTGTCTATGTAAGCGCCAATCCCCGTCCTCACAATATCTCAGACCTATATTGCCGAGAATTCTGTAGTCGGCGATGAATTTCTCCATCGCCTCCTCAGTGTGGACATATTTCTTAAACCTACCCATCCCAGTTGACGCCTAAAGGAACTAAGAAGGAACAAGTGAAGGAGAAGGAGTAAAGGGGAAGAAAGCTCAGAGAGGGGTAGAGCGACTTACTGGGAAGAGGAGGAGCTCCTCGGACAGGCTTTTTTGTGCTGGAGATGTAAGTGAGAGTGTGTCTGAACTCAGGAAGGACGCGCGAGAATTCTTGATTGCAAATAAGGAACAGGAAGAAGCGGTTCGTATGGGTATTTATACCCCAAATCGAAGAGCCGTGCGGGTTTTCCCGCCCATAGATGCGAAACAAACCTCCACCGTTAGATTGGTAACGCCTCGTTAGACGTGGGGAGCACAGAGCCGCCTGGATTTAATGATGGGCACGTTGTGCACTCCGAAACGTCAGCAACGCGCCTTGGGCAGATGAAAAGACCCCAGTGCTGACAGGGGGCGTAGGGCTCGACTGGATACGGAGCAGGCCCGAGGATGTCAAAATCCTCCTCCCCGCCCGAGGATGCATGCAGCAAGATTTTGAGGGGCTATTGTGGGGCCAGAAAATCAGGTAGCCTCGGCCCACTCCAAGCCAGGCCCAAGGGCCCACGCTGAGGATAGAGGAGGGGTCCGAGGATGAAAGCGCGGGGACCGACCCCTGAGGAACATATCCGAGGAGAGCCCACCCTCGGGCGTCCGAGACCTCGGAAGAACGCGAGTACCTCTCCTCCAAGGGGGACTCCTTGAATATCCGAGGAGGAGAGGGCCCAGTGCCACGCGTCGGCGACAGGAACACGGCGAAGGGGCAAGCCTTAGGCGAGCTGTCACCTCTGCATTGAATGCGCTCACCTAACCCCCCTGGCCGCATTAATGGGGATGTAACCCCTTGATAGGGCAACATCGATCATGGTGAGCCACTTGAGCACGGATAAGACCTCTGATGGGACAGACGGTCAGAGGAAAGGCCAATAGATGATCAACAGAAGAAAGAAGGGGATAGGAGGAAGAGAACTATATAAGAAAGGTGAGCTGAAAGTTTAAAGGGGATTTTTGGGAGGGGGGGTGGAGGTCATTCAGATAGAAGGACATAGAATAGCTCCTAGGCGATGTAAGTTTGAGGAGGGAAAACCTCCTCGGCCATAGGTCGAGGAGCTACCCTCAGTTGTAAATTGGACTTATTATCCTTCAATAAAAGAAAGGAGCTTGTGCTCCGTTGTTAGCCTGTGAGCGTCTAACCCTTTGACCCACTCTCTAAAAATGTATTGTTGGGGAATCTTTCTAAATTGAGTCCCTACAATTAGCTAATATTGGTGAGAAAAAAAATAATTTTTTTAGAAAGAGAAAAATTGATTTAAGTATGATGAAATAGTTGATTTAAGTATGAAACAAACTCACATAAAATAAATAAATAAATAAATAAATAAAAAGAAGAAGAAAGAAATAAACTCTCTTATATATATATTGTCCTTTTTGGTAATTTATCTCTCAAACTGCCACTTTTATAAGTACTAGCCAAACACTAAGTTTTTTCAAAAAGCACTTTTTAACAGTTTTTACCAAACACTCAGCTTTTTGAAAATGCACTTTTTCATTATACACTTTTTGCAAACTCCATTTTTTCATTATGCACTTTTACAAAAAGCTAAACCAAACTCACCATTAAACTACATTAAATTTGGTAGCGATGTTAGAAGTGCCTTTAAAATAATGCATTCTAAAACTATGGGATTGGTCGAGTACAAAATGAATAAAATAAAAGTAGTGTTAAAGGCATAATATTTTCACAACAAAAATTAAGTGACAAGTTATTACTAGTTCTCATCTGCATTAAGGGCCAACCACAACTTTTTTATCTACAATTAAGAAACCGTCACCTAATTTTTGTTAATAAAATAATGTCCTATTCTAGATTAAGTATGGTTGTTTCCTTAAATTCTGGTAAGATTATTTATTTTCTGAAAACCATCATGCATGTAACCGGTACCACCCTAAAAAAAAAAAAAAAACCAACCACACATTGAATCACTACAATTTAAGAAAGGAAATAAAAAAAGTAAAATACACGAAAGAACAATATAATAAAAGATCACTCTAAAAAAAACAATATAATAAAAGAGAATTCTTGCATTTTTTTTTCTTTTAGTAAGAAGATTTTACGTATTTCTAATATTCCAAACCTTAAAATCAGTTCATAGCACACTGCCACTACTCTGCGAAGTCTTACATGTTTTTTGTAAAGTTTGAAGGTATATATAAAAAATTAAAAATTAAAAAAAAAAACATTTATCATTGATGCATTAATCATAGAGAACTAGCAAAAGAGAAAAGAAGAAATACACTAAAGTCAAATATGCACATATGAATAGACACAAAGGGATTCAAGCTAGCCAATAAAAAATCGGATCACAAATGAGTAGAAGCTTGGATATTTGTATATCTGTGAACGGCTGTTGCGTACAATCTATAAGTATATTTTATAAATGTTCATGGTAGAGACATAGATTGTACAATCTATGAGTACAATCTATGTCTCTGTTTGCTTCTATGTATTTTTCTATGAGTGCCTTTTATTTGCCCTTTCCACTGTTTGTAAATTCCTTAATAGCATTTATGAATATTATACTTGTCACAGATTTTGTAGGGAGACTGGAGATCTGAGGTGAGAGTGATTTCCATTTGCAGTGGTTGTCAAACGATCGACTCAAACCGGATTTAAAGAGAGGACAGAAAGGGTGTGTTGTGATGTTCTTATGTTAACGGGGCTTCTGCACTTCATTTTGTCTTGTTGCATACTTTTCACTATGTACACCATTTACATTTTATTCTTGCCGTACCTTTGCTTTTATAGTAGTTCTATTACAGTAATATTTTGTAATAAAACATGTATAATTTGGAGTGAATGTTGTTTTCTATAATCATACATTTTGGATATGAATGCTAACATGTGTGTGATGGTAACATCAGTTTTTTTAATACTTAGTTCAATCTTACAGAAATGTTTATATGTTCTTCAAGGTGGTATGGTACTATATATGGTTCTAAGCTTAAAGAAGCTTATTTATACTGTCGTTGCATTGCATGCCGGTGTTTTTTAGAGAAAGTGACCTTACTGTGACCATTATGAATGATTCCACAATAGTTTCTTTCTTTCTTTCTTTTACTTGTTGTATAGGTGGTCGAGAGTGTGAATGGAGGTCTTTGTGAAAAGAAGATTTGAATAAGAATGGTATGAGAAAAGGAGCATTTTGAAGTGCCAAGCACCTCTATTCAGAGCCATGTAAGAACGACCAAGTTATGGGCCCATAACTTAGTGCTATTTTGCTGTACCAGTACCACATAGAATTTTGGATAGATTAATGGGGTTCAAAAGTATTGGCCAAAATGGCCCATTACCATTAATTTTGGAAAAATTTGGCCCAAAAACACTGTTTCGGAAATAATTAGGGAAGTACCATCTTTTTAAGTACTCGAGTTTGGTAAACTCGAGTACTATGTTTTTTGACTTCCACCGTGGCACGCTGACATGGCCGCTGAGTCAGAAATTTCAAACAGTACTCGAGCTTCCTGAGCTCGAGTACTGTTCAATGAGGTACCCGAGTTTAGTGAACTCGGGTATTGATCTGTATGGGCGCCAATTGCGATTTAAAAAATTCAAAACAGTACTCGAGCATGGGAAGCTCGAGTACCATTTAAAAACTCCTAGGACAAAAAAACTTTTCTGGCATTAAACATAATTGGAACCAATTGGGATTTAAAAAATTCAAAACAGTACTCGAGCTTGGGAAGCTCGAGTACTGTTTAAAAACTCCTTGAACCAAAGAACTTTTCTGGCATTAAACATAATTGGCACCAATTGCGATTTAAAAAATTCAAAACAGTACTCGAGCTTGGGAAGCTCGAGTACTGTTTAAAAACTCCTTCAACCAAAGAACTTTTCTAGCATTAAACATAATTGGCACCAATTGTGATTTAAAAAATTCAAAACAGTACTCGAGCTTTGGAAGCTCGAGTACCGTTTAAAAACTCCTTCGGCCAAAAAACTTTTCTGGCAAATATAATCAGGCAGATTGGTACTCGAGTTTCTGAAACTCGGGTACCAATCTGCCTTAACAACTCAGGTGCCCAGCTGGCTTGAAAATTTTCCTGGGCAAAAAAAACCTGAGCCATAAAATTAAATCTGCTCCAAACCGCCGACCACCTTCCTCAGATCTGCTCCAAACCACCAACCCCCTTCCTCTAGATTTGCTCCAAACCTCATCTCATCTCATTCTCTCCCTCTCTCTAAACTCTTTTTTTTTTGGGCAGAGCTCTCTCTAAAATCAGAGCATGATTTTAGAGTGAGCTCACTTAAAGAATAGTAAATACACTTAAAGTCAAAATGATCTAATGATAAATTTTTGTTTGAGTTGGTTGAGACGAGAGAATAGAGTTTGAGTTTGATATGATTTTTTAAATTCGGTTTAATTCTATGAATTTTAGTTTTTAATTCTGTTTTTATTTTTATTATTTAGTTAAAATTAATAAATTAATTTTTTAAATTTATATGCTGATGTGTCATGGGTGACATGGCATTTTTATAATATTTTAATTGCTTCGGCTGCCACCTCAGCTATTTCCGTCGGTTGACTGACGGAAATGACTAAAATGGAACGCGTAAATTGGTTTTAGGGACTAAAAGTGGAAAAAATAAAATGTAGGGACTAAAATGGAAAAACGTCAAAATGTAGGGACTAAAAGTGCATTTACGCCAAATATATATATATATATATATATATATATGTACACTGTACACACGTACGCCTATATATATACATTACGGATTTGAATAAAAAAATTTCAAATTAATTAAAATAAATGTTTATATATTGAGTTATTTGTTCTATTATATACATTCTAATTTAACGACAAACTTATGTTATGTTAGTATAAGTTGATAAGATATTATCAAAAGCCAACTAATCAAGTTTTTAGTATAAATTTTAATTTTACCAATATATATAAATTTAGACAGTACTTTAAGCAATCAAAACAACAAATAAATTTATTTATTGTCTATATTTTATTGTGATTTTGAATGTTTTGATTTTTGCTTATTTAAAATCTAATATGCATACATAGATGACATTAATTAAGATTTAATATTCTAAAATACAAAAAGTCCGAATTCACTCCCATTAAAAAAAAAGGTCTAAATTCACGAGGAGTCAAACACGCTTAATATGGGCTTTCTTTACTTGATAGTAGATAGATATAATTAATTCCACTTGGAATGAAGGACCATTTTAATTTTATATTTGGTAAGTATAATGAGGGGGCTCAATAACAATTATACTCATGAATAACACTGAATTTCCAAGGAATTCAACCAAAAATTTTATTTAAAAAAAAAAAAAAAAAGGTAAAAATTGAAGGGCCATGCCCATGTGTACAATGGCACAGTAGGTTTTATTTAATTCTTGACATTGATCCTAGTACATTGGTCTTCTTCTCATTATTTTTTTCCAATTGTTTGTAAGCTAGGTGCCATTGCTTGAGAGAAATGAACGACCGTTGCAAAGGGTCTGCAGCTTTCTCAAGCCAGTGTACTACAATAAGCAAAGCCATATTGCTCGGGAGGGAGAACCACTTGATGCGACTCTTTTTATCACGCAAGGCATTGTGTGGAGCTTCACAACCGCTAATAATGGTGAGGGAAATTATTCCTCAGAGGCTGAGTGTATTGGGAAAGGTGATTTCTATAGACAAGATCTTCTAGATTGGGCTTTCAATGACTCCCCCATATCACTTAGCCTATCCAAGCTCCCAATCTCTAAGAAAACTGTCAAAACTCATGGAAAAGTTGAAGGCTTTGCTCTAATGGCCAACGACTTGAAAACTGTAGTTTCAAATTGGAGAATTGTAGCTTCTGCTTTACGAGCAGCACGGCAGTGCCGCCATGGAAGATAAGAATGAAAAATCTTGAAATTGTTGTTGAAAAGCTGGTTTGTTTTGCAGCTATTCGATTGTATTAAGTGTGGGTTTGGCAAAAATTAAAAAATCAGCTTATTTTACTATTCAGCTTATTTTTGCTACTATTCATGAGCTCTACTATATTTTTTTTGTACTATTCATAGGTCCTACTGTACTATTTCAAACAAAACTTAAGTTGTACAAAAACATCTTCACATTGGTTTTTCAGTGACAGTTGCTGGTTGTTTGGATTCTGAGCTTTGCTTGTATATGATTGTAGGTATGGACCAAGAGTAAGAGCTAGGCTTCATATTGGAGAGTGAATTTATGTTGAAAAGACTTAAATTTATATTAATTTTTTTCAAAGTTTCTCTTGAAAGAGTGTGTTTGGAACCACATACGGGGTGTAGTTTAATGATAGGAGTCTTTATTCTAATATTTAAAGAAGAGCGGTTCAAATGATAGCCCTAAGAAGGTCCGTGTGGTACATGTGATATTACTCATTGTCGTCATATGGCGTGGAATCAATGAACTCACATTGAAGACTCATTTTTTTATCCAGCAAAAAAAGAAAAGAAAAAGTGTGTTTGAGAATAATTTTATCTTTTAACTTTTATGTATAGCTTTTAGCACACTTAAAAAAAAAATAGCAAAAATTAGATATACAGTTACCAAACAGACATATGCAGTGTATATGCTAGAAATAAACAGACTATTGAGCGTACTTGCAAGTCTTTCATTTGCCAAAAATGACCTTTTTCTTGCCAAATATTCACGTTCAGAACTGCGTGACCCAGTCTCAGAAACAAGCTGTAGTTGATAGTCTTGAGTTGACAAGTCTTTGAGAGGGGTTTTGGACAGAGACAAGTCTTTGAGAGGGGCTTTGGACAGAGTCAAGTCAATGTTCTCCGAACACGCCACGCGTCTCTGCTACGTTTCCATATTCGAATTCTCTTTTGATTGAATTTCTTTGAGAGAGATTTTGGGAAATGATTTTAGAGGAAAAAGTCTTTTGGTGAAATTAAAAATTGAAAATATTATAATAAAATAATTTTTAAATATGTAAATAGATTATAAAATTTATTTTTAATAAAAATTTGGTTAAAAAAAGAAGTTTGTAGATCTTATGATCAGTATACGAAACTCACTGAAAAAATTAAAATACGCTCTTAAAAGAAAAAAAAATAAGGTAAACACAGACGCAAGCACAGTAGCTATATCCAAATGTTACCTTATTAACTACATTATTTAAACTTTTCTTCTTAAAAAAAGAAAAAAAGAAAAAAAAGTTGACTGAGAAAATAAAAGTCTTTACGTGTGGGTCATGGTACTTCACTGCAAATTATGAGCCGCAATTGGCTTATCTGAAATTGCTCTTCCTCACCCTTTCTTATTCAGAAGAAAAATTTTTGCATCTTCCTCACGTTTTGAAAGTCATGTCACTCACCACTCTTTTGTGAAAAAAGTAATTTAGTTAACCAAAAAAAATTTTAAAATCTTTCGTATTAATTCTGTTTGGTAAACCGGTGTCTGACTTAACTAACAAAAATATTAAAACTTTTCTTCTTAAAAAAAATAGTTCACTGAGAAAATAAAAGTCTTTACGTGTGGGTCATAGTACCTCACTGGCAAATTATGAGAGCCCCAATTGCCTTATCTGTAAATTGCTCTTCCTCAGTTCCTCACCCTTATTTATTCAGAAGAAAAAATATTGCAACTTCCTCACATTTTGAAAGTCCTATCACTCACCACTCTTTTGTTTCCGGATTCTCTAGTTCGACCTCGTAAAAGTAAAACGCCCCCTAGCTAGGCTGAGTTCTACTTCTACAAGCTTCAACTTTACTGTAAGTAGATACACCTTCTCTCTCCCCTCTCATAGTATCTCATATAAAACTAATTTGTAACTCTATACATATACATGAATATACTTAAAAGATATACAATAAAAGTATACCATGTCCACTTTATTAAAATAGGCAACAATAATGAATAGACTATTTTTGTGTGGGTTTTCTTGCATTTATTAGAATATCACTTTTTTTAGAGGAAAATTAGAATATCACTTAATATTTATACGAATGCTTCTTTAGTATTCAGATAGGTCTTAAAGTACTTGTTTGCATATTATACGTACCTGTGCATGTAGCTTATAAATATTTTGAGGTCAAATCCTAGATCCATCATTGTCTTAATGTGCATAGTCTATGGAGAGGTTGCATATATCTTAAAGTACTTGAAAAATGGAATTTGCTTAATCCGTTTCCCACTTTTCATAGATTAAAATTAATAATTTGTGGTAAGGTGCGTTGGGTCTTATTCATAATTCAGTGGCTGATTCTTTATTTTGGACTTACCCTCGTTGAGAAGCTTTAGATATGAGTTACTGTGGGCATCGCAGAAGAAATAAAGGTGAAAGCTTTAGGTATGAGTCATCATTCTTAATTAATTCTTTTTTCTTTTCTTTTTTTTGATTGTAATCTTTTTTGTCATGCTGGTGAAATAATTAAATTCATCATTTCTTAACATCTTAGACTTTTATGAGAATTGTTCTTTTATCCTGGTATTGATGATCAAAATTAATGATTAAATTCTGAGCTCGAACTATATCTTTGTTAAACCTCTCAAACCAATGTAGACATATATATATATATACACACACTTACAAAATAAGTAAATTAACCATAAGTCAGTCTTGGGTTCTCTAGCATATAAACACTTTTCATAGCATTTTGTATGGTATAGACACTAATATCTTTTTAAAAAAAAATTTAGGGGGGCCCATTGCCCCCAATGGTCAATACATGCCTCCATCCTTGTATAATATATATATATATATATAACTGAAGACATTTGAATTTTTTATTTATTTATTAGGCCACATAAATGTCGGAGACATTGCAATTTTTCATATCATTATTCTAGTATATATATTTTCAATTGAATTTAAATTCTATTTTATATTTGAACACTTCATAGAATCTTGGCATATCATATTTTCTTTAAAAGGTTCCATATATGAAGACAAAAATAATTTAATGTTTAATGCTAGAATATATAATTTCATATATAAACACAGTTAAAACTTGATGCATGGGAGTACCTAATTAATAATGTTACTTTCTTTTCACAAAATAATTCAAAATAATTATAAGTTAGTTATGTAATCAAAGGTACAATTAAATGTTAGGAACCTTTTTTTTTTTTTAATAAGTCAAGACCAAGAAGGTTTCGATAACAATACAAATCAATTTGAATTATGAACCAACTGCTACAATAAAGTACTCCATCATATGAACCCATTTGAAGTGATTGTATATGGTGAGATGCTTATTAATAGAACAGTACTATTATTATTATTATTATTATTATTATTATGTAAACCAAAGAAGTCAATACCGTACCTAAGGCTGTACCGATTTGGCTAGCAGTATGATATATTTTGGGTACCGATCAATATCGGTGTATCGTTTCGAGTTTACCGCTATTCTATATATTTAATATATATACACACACACACACAAAATCTCTATTTACCATAAAACATTACCTCAAAAATCTCTGTTTACCATAAAACATTCCTTCAATTAAGAACAAATGGTTTCATAGTTTTAAACTTTAGCATCAACTAAAGTTTATAATGAAACACAGTAACCCAACAACAAAATAATATGGCTGAAACAACAGTAATCAATTTTTTATTTATCACATCATCTGAGAGTGAGAGTGAAAAAAAAAAAGAATTTCTGACTTTTTACATTACTTTAGACTAAACTACAGTTTTAGCCTAAAATATCATAAAACGCAGTGATAGAAATGAATTGCAAGGCCTAATAATGAGTTAACTACTTTTAAGTTTTAACTTTGCACCAATCACAGCCCAAAGCCAAAGCCCAATTCCAGCAACTTCCTTCTTCTTTTTTGACTCTTTCATTCAAACCTACACAGTACGCGCGTCCTGACCCTCCGACCTCCTCTACTGCACCGACCACCACTACCTCAATACTCACTCACTCACTCACTGATATTAATTACTAATTACACAACACACACACAAACAAGTGCTCATAGTTACAAATATCTTCAGGTTCTAATTTCACATGAAATATAATTCCACACAGCAAAAATTAAGGCAAAATTTTAACTGAGAGTGAGAGACAGCAGCCGAGACCCGAGAGACAGAGAGCAGAGAATGAGAAGCCGAGAGAGTGAGTGAGAGACATAGCAGCTAGAGACGCTGAGACAGAGAAGCCGAGAGAGTGAGAGACACAGGAGCAGCTGAGAGAGAGCGTGAGAGAAAGAAAGAGGGCTGTGCGGCTGGGACCTTAGGGTTAGAATTATGATTTAGCACAATTACCATATTGCCCTTGAAAACTTGTCAAAATTGCCCCCAAAAAAAGCTGGATATGTTTCGGCTGGTACCTCTTTATCGGCCGAAACAGCCGGATTTGGTAGAAACAGTCAGTATGTGTCCGATACGACCAGTATTTTTTCTAGTACGAAATAGAGGAAGTACCTATATCAGTGCATTGGCCGGTACGGTACGAGATCGGCTTCACTGATGTAAACTAATATATAAATTTAAATCAAATTTTAATTTTATATTTTGTATATTTAATTAGAATTTTAGCACATCATATTTCAATAACCACCCATTTTACCTTATCTTCACCACCAAATTTATCTTTGTTCAATAGTTGAGGGACTACAATTATGATACCCACATTCTAAATTGATTAGATTGAATTTAATTGTATTAGTGTGTGTGATGGAGCTGTGTGCTTAGACATCAGATGCTTACTAAGTAGATCTTAGTCATGTAAGTAATTATGAAGAGTCTTACTTGTAACTAGATTAGTCCTTAGGGGTATAATGTCGTTGTGACCTTAGTATTTGTTAAACCGTTTCATCCTTGTTTTTCCTGTTCTACTCTTACCATACATAGTAGGAGTTTCACTTAGTAATTTTATGTTTATATATATATATATATATAATTTCAGGATTAAGGATATTGAGGGGAGTTACTCGAGGCATGGAGTTGAAGCTGGAGGTCACCAGTCCATGATTGATGGAGGTGATTCACTGGAAAGGCATCACCGAATCTTTCAAACGTGGAGGATAATATTTGGAGTGTCTTGTGTGATTGCAGTATCATTGGATCCTTTGTTCTTTTACGTTCCTTTGATCAACGAAAAGAATAAGTGCATTGAGTTGGACAAAAAGTTGAGAACCATATCTCTTATTTTGAGATCTGTTACTGATATCATTGGCATTATAAATATTATTTTGCAAGTTAATAATGGTTATACAGACAAGACCTCGGGAGAAGACATTGATCCAAAGAAAATACCAAGGCCGTGGCTGTACTTCCTAATTGACATTCTGGTTCTTCTTCCCTTCCCACAGGTAAAGGAGAGATTTCTTCAGCTAATTTGGCTATACCAATGATGACTTTTATTATTGTGCCATATATTTATATTTCTATCTGTTGACTCTAAACTTGTTGTAATCCGTTCAGGTGATAATTTTAATTTTTTTCCGAGAACTGAGAGGCTCAAAATCTTTGAACAAAAGAAAGTTGTTGACTTCTTTTGTTCTTTTCCAATATGTGCCAAGAGTTGTTCAAATCTACCTATCTTGGAAAGATCCTAAGAGAAAAGCCAACAAATTAACTAACAAAAGCCCCATTTGGGTTAAAGCCGCATTCAATTTCTTCCTGTACATCATTGCCAGCCATGTAAGTTTGACTTCAAACTGATTTGATACCATGAAATTTTACGTTGACAAGTATCCATTAAAAATATATATATATATATATATATCAAAGTTTTTTTTGTTTTCTTGAAACAAATTTAGATTTCAAAAATAACAATATTAGTGAATCAAAAGCACTTATTTCGGAAATACAAAAAGAAAAATATTTTTATATAGGGTCCGTTTGAATTGAACTTATTATTGTTGAAACTGAAAATTGAAAATATTGTAGCAAAATAATTTTTAAATTGTAAATAGTATCAGTAGGACTCATTTTTAATATTTTTTTAGTGCGTAAATAGTGCTGTGAACAATGATAAACAGTGTATGAACAGTAATTTTTGTCCCCTGCACATTAAACCCATATGATGTTACTGTTCACGGGCAGGGGAAAAAAAAAAAATCTGAAAACGCAAACTGAAAAACGCAAACGCCGAATCCAAACGGCATCTTAATAATTATAAAATGTGAAATAATCCATTTTCTTCATTTGTGCAATTGCATGGATTATATATCTTGTACAATTGTATGAATTATTATTGTTATTATTAATGTTTTTGCATTACAATTATTATTATCTGGTTTGGATAGATGAGGAATTAATTGATGTTCAATGACTCGCTGGTCTTTCAGGTATTGGGAGCCTTCTGGTATTTTCTTTCTATTGAACGAGAGACAGCTTGCTGGCACAGGGCCTGTGAAGATCATAAGGAATGTAGCGAAAGTTCTTTCAATTGTGATCACAATTTTGGAAATTACACATTTCTAAACGATTTTTGCATTATAAGTCCACCAAATACAACACCAAATACAACCTTCTTTGATTTTGGAATATTTCATGGAGCCCTTCAGTCTGGTGTCGTGCAGTCCAAAAGTTTCTCAATAAAATTCTTTCAATGTTTTTGGTGGGGCTTGCGACATCTAAGGTTTGTACTTTGTACATATTCGACTGATCTGCTGTTCCATATTTCTAATTTAGAATACATTTTATTAATAATTTTAATCTATGGTTTCTAGTTAACTTAACTAGTAAAAACTTTAATTTTCGAATAAAAGATATAGGGTACGTCGTCCTCACATTTATTTTATTTTATTTTAATAACGTATTTACATTTATTAAATCATAAGTTTATAGTAAAAATTTTGGTATATCTCTTGGTAGTTTCTCCTCTTACAAACGCATTTTTAATCATACGGTTTGTAGTCAATTTATCATAGGAGGTCCTGTACATTTTTGTTGCATCTGCTCATTTCTCCTCTGCCAGATAATTTTTTTTTTCCCATATGATTTAAATAATCAATAATATATCATATACAAGGTCCTGTATGAACGTGTCATCACCCGTGGGTATTACAAATGTGTAACATAAAGTTATGTGATACGTATTCATGAAACAAAAAGGAAAAAAGGAAAAGGTTATTTGATATAACTTAGACTCCACTTGAGAGGAGAGAATGGAATGGAATGGAAATGAATAAAAAGAATAATTTTAGAATATTCTTCCATTCTCTTATTTGGGAGTTTTAATGGAGGGAATGGAAAGTCCATTCCCTTGTTTGGGAGCTTAAGTGCGAGGGAATAGAATGAGTAGGAAGGAACACTCATTCCTCTCTATTCCCTTAAAACCTCAATTTTCATTCCCCCCGAAATTGGGAGGAATGGGAGGGAATGAAATTAGATTTAATGATTTTTTTACTAAAACTCCCAAAATACCCCTATATATTTAACCATTTATTTTTAAATAGAGGTCTAATAGTAATATTGTCATAAAATGATTTCATTCTATTCTTTCTATGCTGCTCCCAAACAGGATTACTTACGTTTCATTCATTTTGATTCATTTCCATTCTTTTATTTTAAAACATCAAGTCAAGGTTATTTAATTTCATTCTTTTCCCTTACTTAAATACATTCCATTCCATTCTATTCCTTTCTATTCCTTTCTATACCCTTTGAGATCAACTATCTCCTACTTATTGGGTTGGCGATGCTATTTATTTAAAAATCTTTTCTTATACAAGATAAAAATTATACTTTAGTCTAATCTAAATGTATATGTGTATGAAGTTTCCTTCTAGAGACTTTAATTTTGACCATTGTCCCCTACGCCACACAAGTACTTATACTTGTGGAGTGACCATAGCATCAAGGGTATACGGTAGTATCCTAAAGGTCTTTTACTTGTTATCTCATTCCAGTTTCCTTGCCTAAAGCCTAAATATAGATATATTGTCTTAACTTTTTTTTTTCCACAAAAGTTTGTAGATTAATTCCTACGTTATTTATTGCATGTATGATTAATTATAAGATAATTAGTATATCTAACACATTATGGTTGCTCCGTTTTGCAGTTCTTTTGGACAAAACCTCCAACCACGTAACGATGTCTGGGAAAGCCTCTTTGCAATTCTTATTTCTCTCTTTGGCTTGCTATTATTTTCGTATTTCATTGGAAATTTGCAGGTTAGCGCCAATTCTTTACTTTACTTTTTCTCTTTGTCAAAGGCTTAGGGTTCAGCTACTTCCTCGTTATACAATTATGAACTAGAACATTAGTTAGCCTGATAACAAGAAGTGAGCACAAGGGTGGTGTTTAGGTTATTATGATCTCTTTTATAATTGAAATATGACTTTTGTTATATGCTCCCCAAGCCTTCTTTTAATGGTTGTTTTAAAATGCATTTGGCTCTGTACTGATCAAATTAACCTATCCTTATCAACTTTTTTTTCCTTGTTAGCCTTCTTGATAAGTACCGTTGTCGCTAATTTTATTTATTTATTATTTTAAATGACTAAATTTGGTTACTCAAGAGTCTTCTGGAGAAATTATACAGTCCTCTGGTGGACTACATCATTTGTCCACTATTCTACTAAAAAACTTTCACTTGTTTAAAATTGCTGAGTCAGTAATTAATTTCTGTTTAAAATTTTTTTCTAACTAACAGTTTTAAACAAGTGGCAGTTTTTTAATGGAATGGTGGACCGCATCACTTATCCACTATGTGAATCTTATAATTTCTCTTGTGACTGATGATAGATAATATCTGTTTTCTTTTTCCCTAAATTGTATTTATTGAATTATAAAAATATATTATTTTGATCCTTAAACTTTACCAAAACTTATTTTTCAATTCTTAAAATTTAAAAGTTTGTTTGTCATCCTTAAACAAATGAAAATTTTGTTTTTTATTTTTAAATTATTAAAAATGTTTTACTTTCTATTATTAAACTTAAAAAAAAAAAAAGTCATTCCTAAACTAAAATTGAAAAAAGTTTTTTTTCTTCATACATATTTTTGGTTCTATGCTAGCTATTAAAGAGAATATTCTTTACAAAGTTTAAGAATGAAAAATACAATGGATTTTTTTTTTTTTTTTTTTTTAAATTTAAGGACCAAAAACAAATTTACCAGTAGAAGTGGGACAGTTATACATGCAGTCGGAAACTAAAAAATCGGAGGAGCAAAAGAAAACTTTGGAAAAGGAAAGAAAGAAGATGGAGAAGGAAAGAAAGAAGAAGAAGGAGGAACAAAGAAAGAAGGAGGAGGAGGACAGAATGAAGATGGAGCAGGAAAGAAAGAAGGAGGAGGAGGAAGAAAGAATAAAGATGGAGGAGAAGATGGAGATTGAGGAGAAAAAACGAACCATAGAAATATGGATGTTCAAATACAGGCTTCCTGTTGAAATGAAAAATGAGATTATGCAGAACGTAGATCGTAGATTGGAAAGAAAAAAAGATGTTTTTGTGGAGAACCTGTTGCGTCATCTTCCTGAAGAACTAAGAAATGCTGTAAAACGCTACCTGTGCTTTGATCTGCTAAGAACTGTGAGTTTGTTTGCTATTATAAATTTTCTAATTACATTTTGTCCCTATGCATACCAATAGAATTATTGACTAATATCATGCCTTTATTTACTTGAAAAGTTTGAAAAAATTTACGTCTTGTCTTCTGTCAAAAATTAAAATGACTAATATTATGCCTGAGAGATGTATCATTTAATTAAAAACATATATAAACAAATAAAAATATGTCAATAATATAATTAAAATTGAACAATAGAATAAACAATAAAATAAAAGAACAAGATTCACTTTAAATTATCTGACGAATGCATATGATGTGAGGCCAAGTTAAAAAAATAAAAAAATAAAGATTATAATATATGATAAAATGATTTAAAATATTTAATGAAATCCTTTTTAACTTTTGAAACTTTATATATATATAATTGAGTTTTCATTAGATTAGTATTTTATTATTATTTTTAAACACTTAGAATAGCTAGTGTTTCATTTAAAATAAGCTTCAATCATTTTAATGTATTTTCAGTTTCAAAAAAAAAAATCATTTTAATATATTTATAATGATTTACACGATGAAATTATGTTGTACAATTTAAAAACACATAACATAAATACCACATATATGACATACACGTTATGTATTAATATATAAAACCAAACGGTCGTTATTTATAGATATTTATAATGATTGTGTTTACATCTTAATTATTTATTCTACTATTTAAAGCAAATATAATATAACAGAATTCTAATGAAATATATAAATATAGAATATAATTTAAACTCAAAAAAAGATATATATTAAAAGAGAAATGATATATTCACAACATTTTTACAACAAATCCTAAATAGCAGATTGTTACTGGTGGTTATTATTAGGGCAAAAAAGTAATTTTCGTGTTATGTTCAAATTTAAACCAATAATAACTAACCACCTATGATTTGTTGTAAAAATGTTGTAGACGTAGCATCTCTCATATTAAAATAATGATGAATAAAATTGTAAGAATAAAAGCTCCAAAATTTATGAGACATAGGTCAATTAAAAGTTAAACATCTTTGATTTTATATATATTAGCCCCAAACCCACGCGATGCGTGAGAATAGATAATTATTTCATAGTTATATTATAATATATAATTTTTTCTCTCTAAATTTTGTGGAAATAATTGTTCTCTCCCAAAATTAAACAATTTATAAAATTATATATCATTTATCTATCTAAAAAAAAATTTATCATTTTATTATTTGGATTTTGTTGTTGATATTATTCATATTTTAAGAGGTCCATATTTTTCTAAATTATATTATTGTGCGTTATATTTTCCTAATTTTTTTCCAGTACAAATAAACTGTTTAAGTTTTAAATATATTATTCAAATTTATCATTCTCTTAAACTTCGAATTATTTATTGGGTTTTGTTTAATAATATAGATACATGAGATTGGAATTGTATATTTTTTATACATTCCTAAAAATATTTAAAATAATGTGTAGAAAAAAAAAAGTAGACTTAATGTCTAAAATTAAACACTTAATTTTCTCAACCAAAAAAAAAAAAAAACCCTTGGCTACGTACACTTTCATTTATTAAAATTAAATTCTTTTAACTAGACATTCATATTGCATTTATTCTTATTACGCTCCTATTGACCCTCATCATCCACCACATCATTATTCTTTTTATAAATTTTTTTTTTTACTTTTAGTTTTTTTAACAATATTAAATATATAAATATATTGATTTTACAAATTTATCTTAGGTAGTTTTCACTTTAAGTATTCATTTACTTTAATCTTGATGTTATAACTAAATAATAAATCAATGAAAATTAAAAAACAAATATTGTTTATACATATTCATCTTGGGTTGTTTTAATATTTAGTAATCACATTCAAATACATAACCAAGATTGTATTTTAATATAAATTCAAAATTTCACTTTCAAAACAACTAAGTAATATGTAAAAGAAAAAAAAAATCAAACAGAAGCTATAAGAGGGAGTGAGAAGATTTGTGATAGAAAAAGAAAAAAAAAAAAAAAAAAAAAAAAAAGACTACCAAATTGTATTAACCCAAAATAGAATTATAAAAATATATAATGATTCATCGACTTAAAGTAAAATTGCAAAATACACACACACACACATGAGATGAGTTCAAGTTACACCATTTTTATATCATTAATTGAAAATAGATCCAAAGTCTAAAAATACACTACAGGCCACATCATCAATTTTCTAAAATTAATGTTCTATCTCATATTTCCCATTAACTTCAATAAATGCCCCTCACTTTCTCATAGTCTCTCTCCATCCCCTTTTTCTCTGCAACTCAAACGTACAAATTTATTATCCTTCTATTTTTGCTGTTTCCTCAACCCTTCATTTTTTTTTAAGGTTCTAAATAATTCCTCTGTAACTTTTTTGCTAAAGTCTTAAATGGCATAAATCCATGAGAGGAGCTGGCTAGTTCGTAAAATAATAGAATTTAAAGTTCTCTACATGTATCAGATAAAATTCCCAGCTCTACTATCCTGTGCTCTAGGTCCATTCCAATCACTTTTTTCTTTTTAGGGTTTGCTTTGTTTTGATTTTTATTTTTATTTATTGGGGGTAGAGTAGAGGATCAAAGTTTAGTGTTTACTTTGATTTTTTTTCAATGAACTTAGAGAAGTTAGTCATTGATGTTCTTCCTCATTAAACCCTTTCCATCTGTAAATTCATGCATAAATAATGTTTCCCATATATGCAAAGTCCAAATTTGGGAGAGGAAAAATCAATGATACAACAATTTACAAAGTCACAAAAATTTCAATTGGGAAATCAAATTATTAGGTTCACTAGGAAGATTGCTGATGTGGTCCTTCCAACCAATGAGACGATGCCATTTATGCAAATGTGTGAGTGAGTTTCCTAATCAGCACAAGGAATAAAAAATAAAAATTACCAGGTGATGTCACATTTGTATAAATAATAGCATTTTATTGGTCAGAAGGTTAGGAAAGATCACATCAGCAATTCTCCTAGTGAACCTAATAATTTCTCATTCTAATCAGCCAACCAAATTAATTAAAAGAATGGGAAAAACAACAGCAACAACAACAATAATAACATAGAAGACCCTAAATCAAAGACACCCATTAATCCTATGATCAAGAAAACAACCAGCAAAAACCAAAAATAGCAAACCTCATAATATTGACAGCGAATTTACTCCCACACTCGCCGTCACATTGCCCATTAAAACTAACTCACATTAAAAAACGCAACTTAGGAACAATAACCTTAACACCAAAAAAAAAAATGCAGAGTACCTAATCATCTAACTCTCATTTTAAGGATATTATTTTCTTGATTTTCCTTCTATTTTTTTGATCTTTTTTAGGCAGTATTTCCTCCTTAAATTGTAGAGGAAATTA